>NC_068420.1:4892253-4984753 GCF_023724105.1 Carassius gibelio
AAATTCTCAGACTAAAAAATATATTAAATGTATTAATATTATATAACATTAAATAATTTAATGTAAAATTATTTAAAAAAATTAAATACTGTTCTATCATTATTAATACACTATTGAAACCAAACTACTGTTTAACCTTTTTTATTCCTTGTAGTTATTCATTGTCAACTGGTATTTTTATTTTGGATTCATCGATTTGCTTTCAGAATTATAATTGAAATATAGTAAAATCAAAACCACAGCTATTTATTTATGTGATGCACACAGTTGTGCCAGTGTAGAGCGCTCTAAATCACTTACTTAAGAGGTTGCATATCATCGAGGTTGCATGCTGCCTAAGTAGGGATGCTGTCTATGCAGGCAGAATACAGCTCACTAAGTTTAGGAACAGATGTGTTGTGCTGTGTTGTTGTGGTACCCTCACTGTGTGTGTGTGTGTGTGTGTGTGTGTCTCAGCTGTGATTAGCGCTCACCCCGTCCATTCCCTCGATCATCTTCATCACCATCATCATCACTATCACCTCCCGCCGCGTGGCTACCTTCATCACCAGATCGGCCTGAGAGCGCCTGCCACCCCCAGCACGCTCTCAGACAGGCCTCCGTCTGCAGGTGAGAGCGCACTGATGCCGTTAGCATGCGCTGGTTACGTGGACGTGTTAGCATGGTCGCTGTGAGTAATGCATCTACTTTAGACAGCTTCCAGAATAGTACATCTTAAAAACTGGGCTGCAGTTCCCGGTCTGAGCTGCAGCTGCAATCCTATCACAAGTTTTGACCTGAAAAGCATCATATTTAAAGTGTACTTCTGTATACTTAATAGCTCCACATTAGCATAATCAAATATGATTCAGGTAATGTTTAGTTGGACTTCATCACTACTTCCAATTTAGCACGCTTTATACCAGGTTGGTGTATGCTAATAAAGATATAATTGCAGGGTATTTATATTACGTTTTAATTTATTTGCAGTATACTAAGCATGAAATAATTTTATTTCAAATACATTTAAGTATATTTATTTGTCACCAGGGTATAGCCAAGTTTTAAAATAAAGGCTTTAACAGTATTATTTGATGTTAACTACTGTGTAGCATACTGTGAATGGAAGCTAAAATCTTATTTTCACGAAACAAAATGCTACGTTATTTAACTTCTCCTTTTTGCTATTATAGCGAACGCAGCTTTCAAGCGTTTGATTGACAGATAAACCTCACGCTCTTATTTCAAGGTTGTTGTTAATGCTGTGGTTATTTTAACAGTTTCCTTCATACATTTGATTTAACGACATGAAGTTAAAAGTCCTTTATCATTCAATGGATCGGTGCATATGCATCCAGAAAATGAGAGAATCGTTACACCCCTAATATACATATAAAATTGCATAACTTGTATGTAATCTAGTATAGTCATTTCTGTGTTTTCTGTGTGTGTGTAGAGTCAGTGAGGAATCAGCCCCCTGCACCTGAACCTCCGGTGGCCCCCAGTCAGCCCAGCACCACAGCTGAACTGGAGAAGACCGAGGCGCTGATTACAGAGGAAGAGCCACCGAGCATTAACCCCCCGACGGCCCACGTGCGGCCCACACACCCGCTCAAGAGCTTCGCTGTACCAGCCGTCACTGTTTCCGCTCATAACCCGGCCACCTATGAGAGCGCATTACCCAGCACCCCTCTGCTGGCACAGCCAGGTCTGTGTACTGAAACACCGCTGTGCTGATAGTTTGACACGTTGTGTAGCTCACAGCATGTTCGTCTGTGTTTCAGTGAAGATGGCATCTATCGGGACACTAAGTCGAGTTCGAGCTCCGATGGCGGTAACCGTCCCGAGTGCACCTGACCAATCAGAAACCAGCAAGATGCTGGACGTGGTGAGTGCTGGAGACACGTCTCACTTCCTGTGATGTAGAGGTGGACCGCACCGCACTGTAATTCATGAAAACATCTCTTCTTCTTATCATGAACACATTCACATCACTGCTATTTTTTTTTATTTTTTTTTATTTTCTGGTTTTGATTTTAAATCTTTTTTTAATATGCATTTGTATTTTTTCCGTTAGCCCTGGTTATAAAAAATCATATTTTGCATAAAGGAAATGAAGCCTATTTTTAGGACCAGTAAGGTTATATTTTTTATGAGCGATCAGCAGATTTAGTAGCAGAGGGTGTTGCTGATCAATTTCAGCTTCGAAGGTGTGCTGTTGTGTTTAAATACGTATAATAGATTTTGTAGTCCATATATATATATTTGCTAATTTTGTACATTTTCATTAACATTTCAATTTGGTTTTTAAAAATTCATATGAATTGCAGTAGAATAGCTACATTATTTAATATATGTGTATGTGTGCATGTATATACATATATATATATATATATTTGTTTTTTTGGGGGTTTTTTGTGATGTGAAGTGTGATGTTCTGTGTTATATGAAAGTTTGAACGTGTGTTTAATTTTGATTTCTCTTCTTCTCTTTTTACTCACTGGCTGGCTTAATTGAAATGATTTTGTCTGTCTGTCTATTTTTGAATAACTCCAAATAATTTGTTCTATGCTTCTGAAATGCATGCACTTTTGTTTGTTTTGTTGTAGGTTGCACTGTAGCCTCTTGCTTTATACTCTCCCTCCCTCTTCCTCCTCTCACTTTTCCTCTTTCTGCTTGTTTTGTTGACTCTTTCTTTTCTCGATCCTAACTCTAACACGGCTCCTCTGGCATGGCTCTCTCTCTCTCAGACGTATGAGACGGATGAACTCTCGGAGGAGATGGCCCATCTGGAGGGTCTGATGAAGGACCTGAACGCCATCACCACAGGCTGAAGCGCTGCAGTCTCACACGGCTGAACCGCGTCCTCAGGAACAACCAGGACATTTGAATGAACACTGATCTCAGATCAGCCTTGAGAATGACTGAAAACAGATCATGCTTCATCTTTCCATCTTGCATGGCAGAGAAATCTGTAAAACGTTGAAAACTCAATGCCATTTTCTCAACTCGGATGAACCGTTCCACACAGAAAACGTGTTTTTAATGTTTTTTGGAGAATTGTATTTACGTATTCCATATTTTTTAGCCTGTATGTATTTTCATTGTGTATATGATCATTTTAGGACTTTTATTTCTTAGGGTAAAATGTCACATGCTCAAACATTCAAGAAATGCAAGCAGGATATTTGGGGGGGGTTTTTGTGTAAATTATGCATAAAACCATCCTTATGTAAATTGTGGCATTCAGATCAATGCAAAGATGTACATAATGAACGATTACACGTAAATTTGTACATGGATCCATTTTTACATGAATGTTGCATTCAGAAAACTGTTTTCATGTAAATTGCAGATGGGCATTTTTTCAGTTTCAGTAACATCATCTTAGTTGTTGCATTTTGAATTTGAATGCCATTAATTACATAAGAGCAGTTATTGAACGATTCGCAAATAATTTACAGTTATCTCTGTTTGCTCATGACTGTTTCATGGGCTTTTTTGCAGTGTCTTACATCATGTTTAAGTGTTTCATCTCTGGAGAGAAACCTAAATCTCTAGTCTTCAAACGCCGGTAGCATTCAAAATCTGAATATGCATTGGAAATTTCTACAAGGACAGACATTTACGACCATCTTAATTCAATCCCAGTCCAGTGACATTGATGTTTGGTGCTTCAGAAACTCCTCAAACGTAAGACTTGTGAGAACGGAGAGCGAATGAACCAGTTCCTCTTCCTCAGGACCCTGATGCCTGTTTTTGGGGCCCTGGAGATTCATCATGAAGGAGTTTAATGCCAAGTGACTCTCGGATTTTTGTACTTTGAGAGGTCTATAAATATATATACAATGAACTGCAAATGTTTGCTTACGTGAATACTTTGTACACTCTTAAAAAAAGGACAATTTTTATATATATATATTCATCTTTCAGTTGGTTTTTATATGAAGATGACACATTGCTTTGTAAACATTTTCCATGTAAGTTATGAATGGTTAAATATTCTGCGTTGTGTTTTCACCGTGCTGTTTAGCCAATCCCTTCTCCCAAAGAATGAGCGAAAGAAAATATCAGCAACGAACTCTGTCTTGCTCATGTACAGTTTCTCACGTCATGAATGTCAATGTGGCTGTAACAAGGTCTGCTTATGAATACAGTTGTTGTTTGTGTTTACAATAACGGGAGAAGATTTAAAAAATAAAAAAAAAGGAAAAAAGAAGACACCAAACCATGTTGTATGGCAGGTGTACCGTCAAATGTCATTTGCACTTTTTATATTTTGGATTTGAAACGAATCGCTGATGCCATGTGAAATATGAACCTATTTTATGTAACAATGATGTCACAAGTAAACGGCTGGTTTTAAAGACATTTAACTGTTGGTTATTTTGTTACATTATTAAAGAAGACCATATTTGCATTTTTTTTTTCATACTTCAGATACTTGTGCTCTTTGGTTCAATCATGGATTTATTTTAAGTTATTTTACAATGCATTGTAGTTCATTATGTTATCAATGCTGATTTTGTGCTTTTTCGGACATCTAGAAGGTGAAAAATAGTTTTTCAATGAAAAGGTTATGAACAAATCAAACTGGACCAAATACAAAGCCCTGTGGGACACCGCTGGCTAAAAACAAAGAACATGGAACTTAAGTCTGAAAAAGGGTTGAATTAAAATTTTTTTTTATCATTTTTATATTTTTTTTTCACAATGCTAAATTTTAATATTGTATCATTGGCTAATTAACAGTTAGCTAGCAACAGCACACCGGCAAACTAAACCGTAAGCATTAAAAGCAGGTCTCTAAATAGCAACAATTAAACATTAAACACTCGGCACTCATAATTTTGCTTAAAAATTATATATATATACACATATATATATATTTATATTTCCATGCAAAGCATGCTGGGAACTGCAGTGTTAGTTGTTGACCGCAAAACAAGTGCTGTACTTTCACCCACATAATTTAAACTAATAGACTGCACATTTTAGAGAACTACGTTTATTGAAATCAGTCAAGTTTGTTGTGTAGACCTCAAATAATATTAGTGAGCAAACTGGAAAATGTTTTCCCATTTTCTGAAACCGCTTTTGTTTGATATGATCACATGTATTCTGCTTCAAATGCACTGCATTTGCTTTAATACCATGAATAAAAATTACTTGGACAAAATTTGTTAATCACATAAATTTAATTTGCTCAAAAAATAATAATAAAAAATAACAGTACTGACAAAATTATATTACCCTTTCCAGCAAGTGGCATTTTTTATGGCAAACCATTTTACCCATTCGTTCCAAAAATTAGGACTTTCTAAGGCTAAAATATTACCCATGTAAATTTAAGTCTGAGTAATAATCAAACTATTTTGATTTGACGCTTTACAATCAGTAGCCTAAAATAAGTCTGTACACATGGGAGGAAAAAAACATTGCTCTACACAGTTACCAAAAAACACACCCAAAACAAAAATCTACATCCCTCATTCAGTCTTACGATTAAGACAATAACAGTAATGTCCTCTGTGTCCGTCAAGATCCTAATTATGCAAACATGGCCACGCCTCCAAAGAATTCTAGGTGCATATTATTATTTTTTGGCACTAATATAGATTGCAGAATGTTTTCAGGAAATCAAATATAGGAATGAAAGCTTTTATTTACAACTCTATAATCTTTAAAATTTTAGCAGAATTGTAACATCTAGACTCTCATGACACACACTTATAATCATTGCTTTGAGATCCTTCATAATAATTTTTTTGTTAATTTAAAGAGACTCCCGTACCACTATGGATGACGGGAAATATTAAATTACTTTATATACAGCATAAGCAAGGTCAAAAAGGAAACAGGACACAATTTCTGCACACATACAAATATACAAACACACTGATGAACTTCATACCTTCTGTTTCAAAACAAATCATTAAACTCGAAAGTAGTGCCAAATCGAGGTCCAGAACCAAAGCAGGTGAGCGGAGCTGGACTTTGGGTTTGCTGTGAGCCGCCGGGACAGTGAGGGAAGAGATGCAGGATCTCGGTGGTGCTTTCTGGTTCTAGTTCCTCTGCAGAGAGCTTTGGGCGGCTGTGGTGGCTGCGCTGGCGGCTGCGGTCTGGAAGGTGCGGTTCGTGATGACACCTTGGGAGAATTCCTGCTGTGCCTTCTGGAAACTGGCGCCGGTGCGACGGTAGTGGGAATGAACCTGGGAAAGAATCGCACCAATGACCCAAGAATCCAAACCAGAGAGCCATAGGTTTTCACTCAGAAATCGTGAGTTACTTACCATTTTCAGTAAAATAATCGACAGCGCAGCAGTGGCAGTGAAGAAGGCCGCCACCACCATCATGATGACACCCACCGCTTTGTTTTTGCCAATCTCTTCTATGGCACTAATCCAGCCGCTGTAATTAAATCCACATCGATTAACCAGTTTTATATTGGTTCCTTCTAACTGATGCATTGTTATGACAAATGTATGCATACAATATCATTTTCTATGAAGTCTACTAAATTTTTTTTATGAGTGCATACTTTTTTGTTCTTGTTTTTTGCATTCGCTTTTGTAATGTACTATTTGTTTGATTTAGTTTGAAAAGAAAATTCTAATTTTTTTTATTTTAACTTCCAATTTTCTTTTTTTTATCTAATACACACACACACACACACACACACACACATACATACATATACATGTATGTATATATATATATATATATATATATATATATATACACATATATGTGTGTGTGTGTGTGTTAGTGTGTGTGTGTGTGTGTGTGTGTGTGTATGTATAATATATATATATATATATATATATATATATATATATACACACACACACATATGCATACACACACACACACACACACAGAAATAGATAGAAATTATATACATTCTAAGTATATTTAAAAAATGTGATCCAATCATTACAGGGAGTCTCATAACAATATTTTCATAATAGTCTTAATCTTGAGAAAATTATGTTATTAATGGAAGAGAACTGAGGAATCAAGCATGTTTCTATCAGGGGTTCAAAGGCTGACAAGCGCTGCTTTAAGAGGGAAAACAAAGCAAGAAGTTTGAAGAGCAAGAAGACGTACTTCAGACAGGAAGCAAGAGTTTTAAAGGAAGTCCAGCAGCAGAAAACCGTTAGTGCAGGAAGAAATACTCGTCAAAGAGACAGAAGAGAAAGTCATCTGTCACACAGGAGAAACACAAAGTCCAGCTCAGAGAAGTTTGGGTGAAATATTCCTTTAATACTCAATAAATGAACATTATTGCCCAACTACTGCCTCAGTAAAGATCACTAATGAACTGTTATGAAGCTGTATAGAGCAATCTCCGCTGTACCTGTTGCCCCATCGAGGAATGCCAACGCTCTGAATCACAGACACGGCGATCTGAGCCAAGAAAATGAAGAAGAAGAAGAAGAAATTGAAGGAGCTGTCGGACCTGAAAGAGAAGGAAATATACTCATCACTGACCATGAAAAAAAACTTAAACATTCAGAAAATCATGTGAAAAATGTGACTGATGTGATTGATGTGACGCCTGACGTGATGTCATGTCACATGACTGATATGATGGGATGTGACTGATGTGGTGTAATGTGATTAATGTGATGTCTGATGTGATGTCATGTCACATGACTGATATGATGGGATGTGACTGATGTGGTGTAATGTGATTAATGTGATGTCTGATGTGATGTCATGTCACATGTCTGATGTGATGTCATGTCACATGACTGATATGATGGGATGTGACTGATGTGGTGTAATGTGATTAATGTGATGTCTGATGTGATGTCATGTCACATGTCTGATGTGATGTCATGTCACATGACTGATATGATGGGATGTGACTGATGTGGTGTGACTATGTGAAGTCATGGAATTTATGTCATGTGACTGATGTGATGTCATGTCATTGATGTGATGTGACGTCATGTGACTTGAGGTCATGTGAATGATGTGATTGATTTGATTTGACTGATGTGATGTAACAGATGTTATATGATGTGATTGATGTCCTGCCATGTGATTGATATGACGCAAAGCGACTGATGTGCTATGATGTCATGTGATGTGATGGGATATGTCACATATGATGTCATTGATGTGGTGTGACTGATGTGGTGTGAAGTGATTGATGTGATGTGATGTCATGTGGCTGATGTCATATGATGTGATTGAAATGTCATGTCATGTGACTGATGTGGTGTGAATTGATTGATGTGATTAATGTGATGTGATGTCATGTCATGTGGCTGATGTCATGTGATGTGATTGAAATGTCATGTCATGTGACTGATGTGGTGTGAAGTGATTGATGTGATTAATGTGATGTCATGTCATGTCATGTGGCTGATGTCATGTGATGTGATTGAAATGTCATGTCATGTGACTGATGTGGTGTGAAGTGATTGATGTGATTAATGTGATGTGATGTCATGTCATGTGGCTGATGTCATGTGATGTGATTGAAATGTCATGTCATGTGACTGATGTGGTGTGAATTGATTGATGTGATTAATGTGATGTCATGTCATGTCATGTGGCTGATGTCATGTGGCTGATGTCATGTGATGTGATTGAAATGTCATGTCATGTGACTGATTTGGTGTGAAGTGATTGATGTGATTAATGTGATGTGATGTCATGTCATGTGGCTGATGTCATGTGATGTGATTGAAATGTCATGTCATGTGACTGATGTGGTGTGAATTGATTGATGTGATTAATGTGATGTGATGTCATGTCATGTGGCTGATGTCATGTGGCTGATGTCATGTGATGTGATTGAAATGTCATGTCATGTGACTGATTTGGTGTGAAGTGATTGATGTGATTAATGTGATGTGATGTCATGTCATGTGGCTGATGTCATGTGATGTGATTGAAATGTCATGTCATGTGACTGATGTGGTGTGAATTGATTGATGTGATTAATGTGATGTGATGTCATGTCATGTGGCTGATGTCATGTGATGTGATTGAAATGTCATGTCATGTGACTGATGTGGTGTGAATTGATTGATGTGAAGTGAGTTTGTGTGATATGATGTCATGTGATGTGATTGATATGTCATGTGATATGATGTCATGTGATTGATTATATGAGGTGATGTGATGTGATGTGATGGTCTGAATGCTCTTGTGCTGGAGGAGGCACAGGCTGACCTGAAGGCTTTATAGACCGGTCTGAACCAGCAGAGGAAGGAGCAGGGAGCGAACAGTATGAACCAGAGGATGGACAGGCCAAAGTCCACGCCTGCATCTGAGTTAGTGGTGAACTCAGCTAGACAAGCCAGAACATTCAGAAACAGCGTCACACACTGCCCTGCAAACACACACACACACACACATATTACACAAGAGCCACACATCACATACGCACATTTCAAACTCATTATCTGATTAAATACATTGTCAAGCAAACACATAATATAATGTTTTATTCAGCATTCTATGTTAAAATTGTATTACAGCCACAATATCTTGAAATGAAGTATTTCCAAGTGATCTACATACAATAATGTATATTTTCATATCAGTACTGTTATTGTTAACTAAAACTAATTAACTACTAAACAGTTAGTAAAAGCTATAAAAATGGTTTTAAGATTTAATATAGCTGTGATAAAATTAACTATATTTATCAGATGGAAACGTTTACAACTGAAAAATTTGAAATGCTTTCTTTGGCAACTAACTAAAATAAAATAGGTTTAAGTTGAAAATAATAATAAAAATAATAATAAATAAAACTGAAAACTAAACAGGAAACAAAGTAAAACTGACAAAATTGTTTTTTTACTTGGAACAACATTTGGAATAAGGATTGTTTAAAAAAATAGCTCATAAAAAGTATTACATCATGTATAACTGAAATTAATATTAATATCAAATAAGAAAACTAACATTAGAAGTGTTAACAGAAATAAAACAAGAAAGTTCAAATCCTATATACTTATATATCATTTATTAAAACTAAAAAAAGAATTAAGCAAGGTAAAAAAAAATTATATATAACAATTTAAATAATAAAAAAACTAATAAAAATTACAAAGCAATATTACTAAAACTACATTTTATTTAAAACTAAAATTATAAACTAAAATATTATGACACTATGTAATTAATCATAAAATAGCACAGTTTTATGTTAAACAAGAAAATAAAATCAGAATTAAGAATTTACCTAAAAAAATACAAATAAACAAACAAATACAACTTTGTTTACTTGTATCAACATTCCAAATAAGATCAGGAGTATGATAAAAAATAAAAAATGACTTTGCATCAGAGGCCTGTAAACTCACACATCCACAGGTAATAGATCATTTTGCAGAGTCTCTGATGTTCCTGCGGGATCTCCTCAGAGAAGTCCTGGTAGAAGCAAGGCTTGATGGGAAAGAATTTGGGAAGAGGAGGCCAGTTGTTCTGTTTGCCTGAGGAGAACAAGTGTGAGGTGAGACCGATGCCCATATCCCACAATCCTTAGCAGCAACCTGTCAAACACTCACAACAAATAAAGGCACCACTGACCTGTCTTTTGATTTCTACATTCACTGTAAGAATTCAGATGTGTGTAAACTAAGTCACAATAAAATATTAACATACTGTGCAGCATATTTTTTAAAACATAAAAATACATTTTCATTACTTTAAATAAAATAAACATCTGAATATAAAAAAATAGATTAATACAAAATATTAAATTATTAAAACTAATACATCAAATTGATACGTTTTAATTACTATTAAATCATATTTTAGTATATTAAAACTTATTTTATTTCAGCTTGTTGACAGTGTTAGTTTATTTTAGCTCTTATTCATATACAAAATGTGTTTATATTTTTATCTTTTCTTTATATAATTTAGCAGTTATAAAAGACATAAAATATACTGTATATGTGTATACATTTTAGTAATTTTGTTGTTTTTGTCATTTTTATATCTTCTTGTTTTTATTTAAACATGATTTAAAAATACTTTTAGTAGTACTTTTAATTTTGAGTTATTTAAGAAGATCAAGTTAAACTAAATGAAAATGAGAAATATACTAGCTGAAATAAAATATTTATTTTTTATTATTATAATTAATTTGACTCAATGTAAAGGTTACTTTATTCCAAATCATGTTTTTTATGCTTCAGTTTTATTTAACTATAATAACCCTGACTAAAACGTGATCCAAATTATTTAGACATAGTTCAACAAAACAATAAAAATACACACAAGAAATTTACTAAAACTTTAACTTAAATTAAAAAGAAAACATAAGATATTAAAATAAAATCTAAATATAAACAAAAACTAGAAGAGTTTATTAATAATAAAGATAACACTGCATGTTTAAGTCAGCAAAGGGCATCTTTTGGCTTCTCTCCTGAGGGAGGGAGCATCGCGCAAAATATTACTAATGCACGTTTATTCAAAGCAATAAAATAAATACATTCATGCATTTAGCAGACGCTTTTATCTAAAGTGACTTACAGTGCATTCAGGCTAACATTTTTTTACCTAATAGAAATAAATTATACAACATGACTATCTTTGAAAAAAAGTGCATAATGTATAAATTAATGTTTAGAAACCATATATAATCATGTTGCTAGAAAAGGCGATAAATATGCATTCTGAGTGAACGGCTTGGTTTTGGTTCTGACATAAACAACTTTCTAATTCTGTAATATTCTAACAAATATTTTGACTAGAGAGGCTAAGAAAAGCATTAAAATGCAATGACCGTGCACCCCCGATAAGGCTGCCTGATGCACATCTAAAACTCGAATGCATTTGCAATTTGAATATTAAAAATACTATTTATTTGTTTCTGACAGCCGTGGTGTGTGTTACCTGTCTGCCCGCCTCTGTTCTGCAGCTCTTGTTCTCGTCGCTCCAGCTCTGCAGCTTTCTTCTCCAGCTCCTCCTGCTGTTTGTGCAGACTGGCCTGCGCAGCTGCAGCCGTGGCCTGCGCACACAAGAGCCTTATAATCAGACTGCTGTACTGATGTGTGTGTGTGTGTGTGTGTGTGTGTGAGGCGCTGACCTGTGGACTGGGCTCCACTGACGGCTGCAGGACGGCGGGCTGAGACGGGCCGCTGGAGGCCGGGATGGTGCTTCCCTGATGGATAAAAACCTCAGTTACTGGGATTTTAATTCATGGTAAAATGCAAACCACTGGTATTTTGTTTCATATTGCTGCTGGAGCTCAAATACATCACTTGGGGTTGTATCTGGAGGATTTAAAGCTGTTTTACAGTGGAACAAATGAGTTTAACGGTGGTAAAATCAGCGGAGCTCATAAGAGCACAGTTCTGACTCTGCTCGGGACATTCATCTGACACGATCTCTGAAGGAGATCTCGACTCACCGTCACGGTGTGGCCTTCAGGAAACGGACTGAAGTTGTCAATGTGATCGATTCCAGAGCTGGTCACCTGCGTGACAGACGGATCCTGAAAGAGATGAACACCATCAGCATCAACACATTTATATTTAGTCATTTAGAAGACGCTTTTATCCAAAGTGACAATGGCAGCAATCAAAATCAGAGTTTATTCATTTTAAATATGTATATTAATAATCATTTAAAACCAAATTAGTGCTGGTGCTTCAGCAAAGAAAATGTTCAATTACTACAATTACTAACTTCTTATATTAAGTATGATATATTTGTATTACTTCATGGATGCAGGCCAATTGAAAGCATGACATATGAGTGTTTTACTGTGTCACATGCCTCAATTACATTACACAGAGAGTTCGATAGGTCACAGTCATCTGATAATATTTGACAAGCCTCTGTAGTCACAGGGAGGAACATTCACTGATTATTACTCATTAATCAGGACAGGCCTCTACAGGAAGACACATAGAAGACAACGCTTCCTTCATCCTCAGAAAAACCCAGGACAAGTCAAAGAGTCAAATCATGAGAAACCAACTTCACTGAAGGGTCTCGTTCCAAACATTTTAAGCAAAAGTACGATATGAGCACTGCATCTGACATTGTGTCTCTGCAGTCTGTCTGGACAAACACACCTGCCCTCACCAGACCAACACCTGACATTAATGACTACACACTTTATCAGAAAGAGACATTTTGGTCCTTAAATTTGTGATCTTTTGTAATATTATCTGCATTTTAGTCTTATTTATAGTCAAACCATGTCACAGTGTTAAGTTTAAATAATTGTCTTTATTTCAGTGGGATGGAAAAATACAAATCATCTACAATCCTATGAGGCCGTTTATTTATATGGCACATTTCATATTCAACGTGCGTTAGATAAAAGGTTTTAAAATAATCGTAAAAATATCTCAACAATTAAAAATTCTTAAAAATGTATTCAAAATGAATTAAAATAGTTAAGAATACAAACAATTATTCATATTACTGGAGACGTTTTTAAAAATCTATTTTTTGTTTTCATGCATGAATTAACATTTAATTATAATTAAACTACAAGAGGAGCCTGTGATGAGTCTGTGTGCATCCATCAGCAGCAGCTTACACTTAAACACACTTCAAATGTCAAAGAAAAAAAAAGAAAAAAAATTATTTTCAACTGTAATAATATTTCACAATATTACTGCTTTTTTTTTTTTTATAAATGCACCCTTAGATGTTTTACAAAAATTATTTAAGCAAATTATAATTTGATAATAATAATAATTTATATTATAAATAAATATGTTTAAAATTTTATAATATTAAATATAATATTATAATTAAATTACAATGAATAAAAATTGAGAGTGCATCATGTCATATTTTTTTACTTTTAAAACTATGAGTGGGACTAAAGCTAAAACGACTTTAAAATTAATTGTAAAAGGAAACTAGAAGGCTGTTAGATAACACAGTAGTAGTAGTATTAAAATAATGTGTGCATTTTCTGCTAAATAAGACCTAAAATCTGAGAAAGCACAATATGTAGAATAGAAGTATTTTATCATTAGAATTTGTAGTATTTTAACATGAAATGACACACTTATCCTTTAAATGTGTGTAAGTGCATGTTACTTTTTTTCATCAGATATAAAAGATGTCTGAAGTTCAACTAGCTGGGTCTGGGTCAATGACATTATTGAGTATTCAGATATCTGAACCTTTAACTACTGAATCTTTATCAGCAGATCGAGCGATGGTAAGACTGAAACACTGACGCCTTCAACAAACACTGCAGAGCATCTCTCCACACACTTCCCTACAGCCATGACAATCAGTATTATTACGCCACACCTCATGAAATATGATATACCACGTCATAACTGTCCCTGACACTTCCATGAATCAAAAGCATCAGACACAGCAGAACATCACTGCTCAAATCAGTGAGAATGACAGCACAACAAACAGAGCGAGAGAATAACTATCCCAGGAAAACTAGTGCAGCCTGTGATGAGTCTGTGTGCATCAGTCTGCAGCTTACACTTAATACACTTCAAGTTTAAATCTATTGAGAGAGAAACCACTTATTTTCAGTTATGTCTTTACAGTATTTTTCTCCAAATAAATGCAGCTTTGGTGAGCATAAAAAAACTTCTGAAATGAAATGTTTAGTGGTTAAACTCAGATTATTGAAGCATGTTAGAATTCCATAATAATAATAGTAATGTGCATGTATAATTTAAATTTATCATTATCATTATAACTAAATTATGAGTATAAATTAAGAGATTACATGCAATATTTTTATTAAATTGTACTTTTACCAAAAAGCAGAACTATTAAAGTCAACTGCAAAAAGAATCATAAATATTAATTATTATATTATGTATATATTTGCTTATTATTGTTTAATGCATGTCAACATGTGATGTTGAGTAAAAGTGCATGTGTCAAATACCCTGTAAATATTACGATCTGTGAATAATATAATATAATATAATGCATAATTATAATATAATGCAACATGTTTATTATTGTTGTTTTATTGCATTCCATGTTTTATCGTTTATAAATTGTGCAACTGCAAAAAAAAGGGAAGAAACATGTAATATACATGCAATAGGCATTATATATGTACACTTATTTTATTCACATACATTTTAACCTAGAATTATATAACTTTTTACAAATAATAATAATAATAATAATGTTAGTTAGTCAAATACACCACTGTGACTTTTTGCATTGTATATTTTATCATCAATCATCTAAGTTATTGTTGGAAAATTCACTTATTCCACGTATGACTTGTTGTGAAGGAAGCATATTGGCAGCCCTGCATGTACTGATTTAGAAATAGGAGTTGTTTTGAAACGCGTTTCCGCTTGATCATGCGGCGCGTGAAGAAGAATCGCAGGTAATTTAATCATAGCCTCACAGAGACTCACAGACCTTCATCAGGCAGTTATTATAAAGATATTACAGAGCTCGAGTCTGTTTTGATATTAACAGGAGTGGCACTCTGGCCTTCAGCGTGTCACCAAACCTGCGCGGATCCACCCTTCACCAGCGACATCTAACTAACTAGCTAGCTAGTTAGTTAGTTAATTAGTTAGTTAGTTAGCGCAGGATCGACCCTGATACGTCCGCATCCGAACCGAACTCATCTGAACTAAAACTCCCCATCAGCAGTACAAACCCCACTGAACTCCCCCAAACTTCAGCTCAAAGCGGTCCTCCCGTGTTCCTCACCTGGAAGGGATTGACGTCGACTGGATCTTCAAACGGGTTGGAGTCAAATCCCGACATTGTAAGGTGCTTTATCCGTCTTTAGAGTCTAAACTGAGCGGCACCAGAGCTGCGATCGTTGCTGTTTCCTCTCTGCACTTCCGCACTGACAGCGTGATGCGCGTGCGCTGCGACGTAGACGGATGTTCGGTTTATTTATTTATTTATTTATTTATTTTTATTATTATGCTTTAAACGACAGATACAAAACAATACAACAGACAATATAAATCCACTGTAACAAAGGATAAACTAAATAATATAAAATCATAATAATGAATAAAAGACAAAAACAAAAATTCAATCATAAGCAAGCATGACCTTTACATTACTCATATAGTTTTAAATATAGAACACAAACGGACAGTTTTAATCGCCTTTCTATTAGTACTATGTTGGATAGTACGCAAGTAATTTTGCAACTCTTTATAAAACGCTGTAAAACAGTTTTTGAATACACTTATGAATGTGAAGCCAACAAAATAAATAAATTAAATGTAGACAAATGTTCGTTTTACGTGTTCAACTGTAACATTCTGCAGAGCAAACATTGTATTAACAAATGAAATGTTCTGATTGTCCGTTTCATCCAACATAATTTATACAGTTGTACTTGTTTTGTAAACATGTAAAGCATACAGGCTGTAATAGCATAAAAATTATTAAAATTATCTTTTAAAATTTATTTATTTTATAGTTTGCACAGTTAAACCGGTTATACTTTGTTAAATGTTGTTTATTATTGAAGTACTTTATACTCTTTGTTTTAATTATACTAAATGAAGTGTTATCTCTGTCTCTATTGTTTTATAATATTAAAATAATTATTTACATTTGCATTTTACATTTAGTCATTTAGCTGACGCTTTTATCCAAAGCGACTTACAAATGAGGACAATAGAAGCAATCAAAATAAACAAAATAGCTATGATATATAAGTGCTATAAAAAGATTCACACAGTACACATAGCAAGGACTTTTAAAATTATATAATAAATAAAAAAGAAAACAGAATAGAAAAAGAATAGAGAAAGCTATTGTTAAAGGCCTTTTTGCTTTTGTTAATTGCATAATAAATAAATAAATAAAAAAATAGATAGAATACAAAAACCTAAGAGAGGCTACTGTTTTTTTTTAAAGAAATCAGTCAGTTAGTAAATGGTGGTAAACGGGCAGGTTTTTAAGAATATAATTAAATAGAGAATGCTAGAGTTAGAGCGTCAAATAGAAATTGAAGATATGTGTTTTTAGCATAGACTGTATAAAAACAGGTTTCTTGTCGATTCTTGAAGATTATAATATTAATTATTATATAAAAACTATGCGTTATATATTTAACCTATTAATTCTGTTAACGTAATCTTCCAAAATATACTTCAGATTAAATAATCCAAATGGCCTAGATCTGAAGGCTCGTGATTGGTTGGCTGGCTGTGACGTCACCTACGTGACTGTCAGCGTCGCAGACATGGCGGAAGTGAAAGGTGAGTTAAATGTCTGACTGTATATTTCATTCGGTATTTTACGCAACATTCGCTTCACACACAGCGCGAATGACTCAGAGTAAAAACAGACTGGCTGTCGCTGTCGATGATTTGAGTGTTGTTTGGATGGATTAGTTATTTGATGCTGCTGGATTTGAGCGTGTAAGCGTTTCTCATCAGTGAGATCCACAGCCATCCATTCATTGATTCGAACTACGGCAGGAGAACGCGTGTTTTCACAATCAGATGTGTGTCCTGTCTGTTCGCAGTGTTTCCTTTGTGCTGTGTGGTGCAGAGCTATGCCTGGGGTAAAGTGGGTCAGGACAGTGAGGTGGCCCGGCTGCTGCTCGGTGGAGACCCTCAGGCTCTCATAGAGGAGACCACACCATACGCAGAGGTACAGGACCAGGCCTGAAGAACTGTTTACTGCAGGGATTCTCATCTGCTGACCCACACACACACACACACACACACACACACCCACAGAGAGAGAGACAAGAAGCCCAAACATGAATAGATTAGCTCTCTACAACATTCTTTCAGATTGCTAGAAATGTCATAAAATAAATTACGGATAATTATTATTATAATTATATATTTTTTTGTATATCCTCCATCCCTTGAATAATTCACCCAATGATAATAATAATAATAATAATAATAATAATAATAATTAATATTTTATTATTATTGCTATTATTATTATTATTATTATAATTATTATTATTATAAAAAATATATTTATTAAATTATTAATATTCAATTACCAGTTTAATTTTATACATTTAACATTACTTATTAATATTATATTTAAATAAAATATTAATATGAATTTTAATGTCTAATAATAATTAAAATAGTATATATATATAATTTTAATGATTTGAATTAATGTTAATATTATGATCAAAAAATAAATAATAATTATTACTATTATTATACATGTATAAAAATGTATCATTGGTGTCAACTCACCGTTATTTATATAGCGCTTTTTACAATGCAGACTGTGTCAAAGCAGCTTTACAGTATTAAAAAAGGGAGAGAAATAGTGTGCGGGATGAGACTGCAATTTAATTCTATATAAAGTGTACAATATAAGTGTAATAATACTATTGCTTTTGTTGTTTAGTGACTATTTTTGTTATTTTTGTAATAATAATTAAATTAGTAGTAGTAGTAGTAGCATTACAATATTAGTGGCAGTAATAAAAAACTAAATATTATACAGAGATAATCAAACTTTATTACTATTGTTGTTGTTATTATTATTTTACACCCTACAATGATAAAAAATAAAAGACTCACAGCTGAAAGAGAGTGTGAATATTAGTATAAAAAATTATTTATTTTAATTATTTGGCTTCTTTCCAACCAGTCTTTGGTCTTTTTGTTATTTCACTCCTTTGCTTGAATTTTTTGCATTCTTTTTTAAAGTGAGACCATGTCAATAATATTAACTAGCAACAAATAATTCGTTCTAAACCTATTAAACTAATAAAAAAAATGGACATTTCAGTGGCCATGGGTTTGTGAAAGAAAAAGCAAGTATTATACAATCCTTGTTCATCCTGTGTGTTTGTTTACTGCGCGGCTGTGAGCAGACTTGAACACAAGCACAAGTGTCTCTGATAACAACAGCTCACTTAAAGGTCAGCGTGACATTCACTTCATGTCACAGTCTATTAATAAAGCCCCTGCATGTGTTCAGATGTGTTTACATGTTGTATAAATAACCATCTTAAAGGAGCGTTTTGACATTATAAAATTAGGTTTTTGGTATATATATATATGTGTGTGTGTGTGTGTGTGTGTGTGTGCATTGTGTGACATGATATATGCACACACACAATTGTGTGATCATTCCATCTTCGTTTTCTTTCAAGCTATGGATGGGTGCTCACCCCAAAGGAGACGCTCTCATCAAGGACAACAGGATATCCCAGAGGACCCTGGGACAGTGGATTGCAGATTTCCCAGGATGTCTGGGGTCAAAGGTCAAAGACACATTCCACGGGCAGCTCCCGTTCCTTTTCAAAGTGCTGTCCGTCAACACGGCTCTGTCCATCCAGGCGCATCCCAACCGGGTGAGACTAGAGACCGTTTCCCTAATTAAAGTCCTGTGATACTCTAATGCTTGCATTACAAGGATTCATGCTTATTTTTTGTGCTTTCAAAAAAAAATCTGTGTTCCGTGTTCTTAAGTGCAGAAATTTAGGGGAGCAATGAAATGTATCAAACAATGTATTTTCCCTCAATAAAGGGATACAAGGGAGACATTTACAGGCAAAATTATTTCATTTTAAACACTAGATTTTCTATAACTTCTGCTTTTAACTTTATTTAATAATTAAGTATTTGCAGGCCTCCTCATATATGTATGTATATGTGCATATATATATACACACATACAGAGCATAATATATATATATATGTGTGTGTGTGTGTGTGTGCGCGCGTACATCCTGTTTGAGATCAGTAACATTTTTATGTTTAATTTATGTAGAAAGTTAAATAATTATGTAAAAAGTTGAACCTCATCAAGGCTTTATTTATTTGAACAAAAATACGGGAAAAATTTTTCTGAATTATTATTACTATTTAAAATTGCAGTTTTCCATTTTAATATACTTTAAATAATAATTTATTTCTGTGATCAAACCTGTATTTTCAGCATAATTATTCCAGTCTTCAGTGTCACATGATCCTTCAGAAATAATTCTAATAAGCTGATTTATTATAAATGTTGGGAAAATTGTGCTGAATTATTATTTTTTGGAACATGTGATACTTTTTTCAGGATTTTCTGATGAATAAAAAGTTAAAAAGAACAGCATTCATTTAAAATCTAGCAAAACACACTAACGTTCAAATGCTTGCGGTCAGTACATTTTTGGCAAGAAATTAATTCTTTTATTCAGCAATGTGTTAAATTGGAAAAAAAAAAATTAAAGACTTATACTGTTAGAAAAGATTTAAATTTTTAATAAATGCTGTTCATTAATTGTTGTTAACCGACAGGAATTGGCTGCTCGACTCCATGCACAGTTTCCTGAACATTACCCAGACAACAACCACAAGCCGGAGATGGCCATCGCTCTCACACAGTTTGAAGGTCTCTGCGGCTTTCGGCCGATGGATGAAATCTTGGGCTTCCTCAAAAGTAAGTTCAGTGAACTGACTGAAAAAAAAAAACAGTCAGATAAGCCAAACTCAAAAATAAATCCTATTTATGCTGTTTTTTTATATTTTTCTCTTTAAAGGGGTCATATGATGCCACATGCACTTTTAAAACTTGTTTGAACTGAAATGTGTTAGTGTGTGTACACAACTGCCCTAAAATGATAAAAATAAACCTAGTGCTTGTCACACAGCCCCTCCCACAATTTTTGATTGACACTAGTGTTTTACCTTAGACACGCCCTGAATGACTGTCATCAGTCCTCCATTGTTTCACCAAAGCCCCTTTCACACTGCCATTCCGGCAAATACAGGGGTAAAGTGTTCCTGTAATTGTTCCCTGGTCGCTAGATTTGGCACTTTCACACTGCCAATGATGACCCGGTATATGTGCGTGCTTTCACACACAACCCTTGAAGATCCCGTAACGACACGTGACATCAGCGCGTGACGTGTAATGTACGAGTTGACAGCGCTTGGCACGTTATACTTTAACTAAAGCAAGCAAACGATCTCTGCGTCAGCGCGGAAAGTGAGGAACTAACTGATCTCTGCTTCATTACAGTTTGCACATATGTTTTCGTCGCGAATGTTGATTTTCCTTCAAAACAGCCGGTAAAAAAGTCGCGCGATAACGCGCGTCATCACTTCGATATGGAATTAGATCTGGCTTTTGTTCACACAGCGCTCGTTCCGGATCGATTACCGCAATGTTACTATGTCCCCGACCCGGGTTCGATTCGGTAATCAATTCCGGGACGTGGTTGCTTTCACACAGAAGGCGACCAGGCAATGTTACGGGAATATTGCGGGTCCGACGTGCAGTGTGAAAGGGGCTCAAGAAAGGACTCCTGAGAGATTGAGGTGTTCTGTTGTTGGATGTAATAATAATAACAGCAGCCGTCATTTACTCCTGACTTCTGAGCGCAGAAGACACAATGGATTATCTTTGTTTTTTAAGGGAATGTACCCCCCATCTACTTAAATGGGTTTATGTTCATGTGAATCGTTTGTGATCCAGCTTCACCCACAGGAGAAACGAGTATTTGCAAATCGCCTTTCCTAATAACTTGGTAGTTAGCAAGTTTCTCAGTGTGGCTAAAGTAAACAAGATTCATGAGAACAGCTCCTCACCCAACGGAATGAGAGGGGCGGAGTCAGCTGAGCTCATTAGCATTTAAAGGAGCATGCACAAAAACGGGTTGTTGTGTGCAAAGCTACTTTTGACAGTTTAAAAAGGGTATTGTTTTACACCACCATTGAGAAATTTTAAAGTATGTTATAGACTTTCATTAAGACTCTAAAGAATCATATCAACTTGTGGAAAGTGGGCATCTGATGACATTAGAGAAGTTTAATGAGTTGCATCAAGCATTTCCCATTTTTCCAGATGTCCCAGAGTTCCGTGCGCTGGTCGGTAACGAATCCGCTGAGGAGCTCCAGAGCGCAGACGGAGACCCGGGCCGGACGTCTCTCGCTCTGAAGAAATGTTTCACCAGGATGATGAACTGTGAGAAGAAGCTGTTTGTCGATCAGCTCAACATGCTGGTCAAACGCATCTCAGAAGAAGGTGAGAGGAAACCCTGCAGCGCTTCCACTCCCTCGTGTTATGTCATGTTATTCACCTTTCACCGGCTCTGTCCCGTCAGTTCAGGGGAAACTCGTCTGACCTGTTCTTTTGTTCCAGAGGCTGCAGGTAAAGACACCTCGGGAAGTAATGGAGAGCTGCTGCTGCGGCTGCATTCCCAGTATCCGGGGGACATCGGATGCTTTTCCATTTACTTCCTGAACCGTATCGTGCTGCAGCCGGGGGAGGCCATGTTCCTGGGAGCAAATGAGCCTCACGCTTATCTGTCTGGAGGTCAGAGGTCACCACAATACTAATATAACACATTTGAGCCTTTAACCATGATAATAACATGGTATATTTTTGTAGAGTCTGAAAAAAAAATCAATTGTTGTGTAGTTGTATTTTTTGTGAAATATGTTTATTTTTATTCAATTATTAACCCATTATAATCAATTAATATTAATATATTCCATGTTGGTTGCATTGTGGTTGGTTGTTGGTTTTTGTGCAATATATTAATTAATATTCACTTAATAATAAATCATATTTTCTTCATATTTATTAATTTTCATTTAACCCATGTAGGTTGTGTATTTGTTGTTTTTTGCTAATTATATTTATTAATTTTTCACGAAATAATCTGTATTTTTTTTTTATATTCCATAATATTCATCTATTCCATTTATGTTTCATAGTTTATATTTTGGATCCAGTATAATCATTAATTTTCACTTAATAATAAATAATATTTTATTGAATTTTCATTAATATTCAAATGTTCCATTAAGTTAAGGTGTAGTTTTTTGTTAAAAATATATTTGTTAATATTCATTTATTAAAATATTACTCAATAATATTACTTAATATTAATTTATTCCATCTAGGTCATATGGTTGTACTTTTTGTGTAATTTATTTACTAATATTCACTCAATAATTTGTAGTATTAATTTAATATTTATTTATTCCATGGAGATTTCGTAGTTGTTCTTTTTGTGAAATATATTAATTAATATTCAGTTGTTCCTTGAAGGTTGTAATGTTGTTTTTGTAAAACAAATATCCATTAATGTTCATTTAATATTCATTAATTCCATGTAGGTTGTGTAGTTGTATTATATATTTATTATTATTTATTGAATTGTCCATCATGTTCATTTAATACTAATTCATATTATTTTTAGGATTCTCATTAATATGCAATGTATTCCATGTGTAACTGACTGGCTCCTCCAGACTGTGTGGAGTGTATGGCGTGCTCTGATAACACCGTGCGTGCCGGACTGACTCCCAAATACATTGACGTGGACACACTGTGTGAGATGCTGAATTACAGCCCGGCTCCAGTCAGTGCCAAAATCTTCCCCTGCATACGGGACAACGCCGACCCCTGCGTCTACCTCTACGACCCTCCAGTGCCAGACTTCACCGTCATGAGAATACAGGTTAAATTATATCTTTTCTTTTCGGTTGAACTGTCCCTTTAAGAGCTTAAAGGGATAGTTCACCAACCCCCCTAAAAAATTATATTTGTTGATATTTGAATGTTATATTTTGGGGGTTGAACTGTCCCTTTAAGAGTTTAAAAGGATAGTTCACCACCACCCCCCCCCCCACCCCCAAAAAAATGCTATTTGTAGATATTAAAATTATTTTTGGAGGGTGTGAACTGTCCCTTTAAGAGCTTAAAGGGATAGTTCACCAACCCCCCTAAAAAATAATATTTGTTGATATTTGAATGATATATTTTGGGGGGTGAATTGTCCCTTTAAGAGCTTAAAAGGATTGTTCACCTCCACAAAAATGCTATTTGTAGTTATTTAAATGATATTTTTTTTGATGGATGAACTGTCCCTTTAAGAGTGATGTTATATTATATTATCTTCAGATCCCCGCCTCGGCGCGGCAGTACACTGTGAGCGCGCTGGACTCCGCTGGCATCCTGCTGGTCATCGACGGAGAGGCGGTCGCCACGTCTGCTGCGGCCCTCTCTGACATCACTCTGACACCAGGCTCTGTGCTTTTCATTTCAGCCAATGAGAGTGTCTCTTTAGAGGTGACATCATCGTCGGGCATGACCATGTTCAGAGCCTGCTGCTTACTGTAGGAGACGTCCGCTTCATAAACGTCGATCTGTTCTGTCCTGATCTAAACCAATGGTTCACGTAGAAATCCTGGTCCCATGTTTTTGGCTTCATCTGGGATGAACATGCATGATGAATAACCTCTATTTAAAGGAACAGTTCACCCAAAAATTTAAATTCTGTCATTTACTCCAAAACCGTCTCATTCTTCCACAAAAGAAGATATTTTAAAGAATGTTGGTAAGCATATTCCTTATGATTTTCCCACACTGTGGAAGTCAGTTTCACTAGCAACTGTTTGCATACTTAGAACAACTTGAGAGTAAATGATCACATAGTTTTCATTTTCGAGTGAGCTATCCCTTTAAGTTGGAGTATTATGATGACATTTAGTGTTAAAATAGCTATGCTTAATCATTAAATAAAATATGTAATGAAACTTGATGATTGAATTATGATTCTGCAACATGAAAACCTCTGCATGTTCTTTTGAAATTTGTAAAAGTATATAATTCCATTGAGTCGACATGAAATGCTGTTCGCACCATTTTACTTTAATAATGTGACATTTACGAGAAAAAATAAATAAATGTAGGATGGAATTCGGTTGGATTATAAAATATGTGCGTTCCAGAATGAAGTCAGACCAGAATGAGAGTTTAAACCACCAGCATTAAAGCAAGTTCATACAAAGAGGAGTTTGCAGTAAATGTACTTACCCTCCGCCCCTTTTATGATTTAGATGAGTTTTGGAGAAATGTGGCATTACGTCACTTGCTCACCAATGGAAAGTGTTGCCAAGTCAGCGGTTTTCTCTCAGAATTGGGTTACTTTTACACTGTTTCCGCAGGTTGTTTTTCATGTCAGCTCCAATAACGTGATTTTTAACCCATGAAATGCCAAAAAACATGCATTTTACCCCAGATACGCAATTTTACAGGTTTAGTTTTGAGTAGCAAATTTGGGCTGGTTATGTTGTGAAAACCTGGCAATGTCTGCAGTGAATGGGTGCCGTCAGAATTAGTCCAAACATCTGACATAAACATCTCCGTAATCCACACCACTCTCTTGAGAAATGAAAACTGTGTTTGTATGAAACAAATACATCTTTTTTGACTTTTTTTTTATTTTTATTATAAAATATGAATTACTTGTGGATCATTATGATGTTTTTATCAGCTGTCTGGACTCTCATTCTGACGGCACCCATTCACATCCATTGGTACATTTCTCCAAATCTGAGGGTGAGTACTATTTCAGCTAATTTAAACTTTTGGATGGACTATTTCCTAAAGAAAGTAAACAAAGTCAGTTTTGATTTCACGTTGGCACATATAAATGCATGGATGCATGATCACTCACTTTTGGCTGCAAGATATGAACATTTTATTAAACAAAATTTGTTCCATCAGAGATTTTTTGCATAAGGATGCAACACCTTTTGCATGTGTTAAAAAAAAAAAGAACCCAAAAGGAGGACAGTAGCAATTTTACTTTTACATTAAAACCTGGTTAACATACACTTGAGATCAATTTGAACATTTTACACACCTGTTTCTTGGTACTACTGCTAAAGAACAATGAGTCCTTGTTACGGATGCACTCTTCCATGGTAAGAGTTTTATTGAAGCAGTTGTTGCTAAACGAAGCACTTCTGTGACAGACACAAGTTTTGTGATCTGATTACCAGTGCAACTGATTTTAAAAATAACCCTGCAAGTGTTTTCATATATGTTAAACTTTGTTACCGATTTGTATCCTCCCTTGTAAGTGGCTGTATGGCTTGATCTGTGGTTATGCTTTATTGCTGTAGTTACTATTTGCACTAGCAGTGTGGAGAGCACAAAGGATGCTGGGAATTACCGGCGTCCTGATGTTTGTTTACTGTATTTTGAGTGGCCTCTTCAGATTCGTACATGTTAAATCAGAAAACTGACCTCAAACGTGTTGATTCCTGGGATTCTTTCTATATTTTGGGAGCCGTGTTATTCTGAAGTTTTCTGGGATCAAAGCATGCGAAGGATGAATGAATGTACAGTATGGTGCTTTCTGAGCTGTAATGGAGCATGTGTCTGATAAGAACAACTCTGTATGTAATCCCTAATAAATAACGCTTCTGTAACCTTTCATCTGTACATTTCTGAATTTTTTTATGAGCTGAACTTACACAACAGGTTTCCCAGACAAAGGTTGCGTTCCCCATGAATCATTCAGCCTCAGCTGATTGTTTGCTTTTACACACTTCCTGTTCTTATGCTGTTCCTTTTGGATGGAGTTCAAGTAGGATATGAAAGCAACGTTTCATAAAACAATGCATTGTGGAGTAGATGTCATGACCGCGTTATATTTCAAAAGTCTGTGCATAGACTTACAAGACATAATGAAGATATTAAAAATGCAAGAATTGCAGTCAAAAAATATGTCTAAAGCTTTTATAATTATTTAAATATTGATTTAATTATGATTCACCATTGGTATTGAGTTATTGATAACCTCTGTATGTTACATGTGAAATTGGTTTTAAAATGTTTTAACAAAATTGATTTTACTAAGCAAATTTATTAGGTTGTGAAGATCTAGTCCTGATATGCAAATGAGGGTTAATAATTGATCGCTATTGGCCCCATCCCAAATTCAGATTATCGACTATTAAAAAAATAATTAAAATAAGAGAAAAAAAAATGTTAATAAAAAAATTTAATAAAATAATTTCAAATAATATATAAATAATTTAAATATGTAACTCATCAATAGTTATTGATAAAAGCTGAGCACCAATCAGTATATTAGAGTGTTTTCTGAAATTATAAATTATATACTGTAAATAAATATTTTACGAAAGTAAGATTTGAGAATTAAAAAAATAATAATAATGATAATAAATAAAAATATTAGCCTTTAAAATTACATAAATATAATCAAAATACAAATAAAATATATGAATAAAATTTATTAAATAACTAAAATATAAAAACTATTTAAATACATTTTTTATTAAAAAAAAACATAAAAATATAATTCGTTGATAACCATAACCATACAAAATATTACCAATAAACAATATTACACAAATAAAAGCATCTTAATCAGATGTCAAAACGTTCATCTACTCTTTCTTCTCTTGCAACGCCCAGCGCTTTACTGAAACACACACATAAACCGCTCCAGATCTGATTGACAGCTGCAGTAGCCAATGAGTCGAGAGTAAAAATGTGCTGATGAATCTGATTGGCTGTGGGCTTGAGGGCCCAGTAGAGCTTCTGCAGGGCTTTTACATCCCATAGACTATAAAAACAGGTACGTCCTCTAGCATTATGGGCTGATTACTTTTGGATTACTTTTCTAAACTGTCAATAATTTTGAAACATTTAAAGCAGGCAGGGTAAGCCTCACAGAAGTGCTCAACACTGATTACTGACAGACTTTCAGAAGTTTTCATCGCTTAAATTAAGACTAAGCACAACTTTAGCACCTCTTTACTTTGTGACGGTTCTGAGGTTAATCACAATTTTAAAAATCATAAGAAATATTATAGCTATGATATGTTTTTTTTTTTTTTTAATCAAATATTTGCATATCTATGACAGGAAACACTGGTATCTAACACTGCCTTTGAAAAACAGTTAATCTAAAAAATAAAGCATGTACATAAACCCAAATAGAAAATAAAACAGTAATCAAATAAACACGTGCCCTAAACTTCTGAAACATTGGTGTCTTAAATTTTTTGAGAAATTAAAAATGCAATTTTGGAAAGAAATCTATCAGATGTGTTTATATGTGTGTGTGTGTGTGTGTGTGTGTGTGTGTGTGTGTGTAAATATTCAGATGTAACCCACTTTGTAATCGTAAATATTTTCATAAGTAACTATAATTTAATTACACATTATACATTTATTTAAACTATTGATTCCCCAACACTGACAATAAGTAACATTTAAGCAAAAATGGATTATTATTTAATTAATTTAAGTTAATTAATAAATACAAGCATAAAAATAACTGGTTTCTATTTCAATATATTTTAAAATTTCATTTATTCCTGTGATTCAAAGCTTAATTATTGACAGCTTAAAAAAACAGTTTTTAACGTTAATATTAATAAGACCATTATTAAAACTGATTATCGGCATATTCGAATTATTTCTGAAAGGTAATTTTCATACAATTATGAATAAATAATAGGAATAAACTATTTATAGTTTAGGATTTGAGAATTTAATGCTCAGAAATGCTGGTGATAGGCTAACTTTTTATCAAAACACAAAGTTAAAGGCATGTATAAACGCTTGACTCGTACAACCGTATAATTCTGCACATTTGTCGCGGTTGGTTATGATTTTTTTTTAAAAAACCTAAACCAGTTGTTTCTAAATAAAAAAAACACAGGAGAAGTTGAATGCAGTGAGAAGGAATCCACCTTTTCATTTTAAACTAAAATGAAGATGCGCTTCTTCTACTACGGCGAAGGTTTCCTCATGAATATTAATTACGTGACGTGACGTTCGCGAGTATTATGAGCTGATTGGCTTAAGGACAAGCGTCGGTAGGCGGGCGCTAATCGACAGGCGAATGAACAAACGATTATGATGGCGATCATTTTTAATGATTGGACGCTCCTAGCGGGAAAGCCACCGAGACTTCTACATGTAATAACGACATCAGGTCGCTTTTATTGTTTAAAAAAAATAATACGAACGTATTACTGTATATATATTTTTTAAGCATTTGTAAAATCACACTGGTGTATTTTATAAAGTAGGTTTCATCTTAATTTTTTTTTAATCAGCGCTTTTATTTTGAAAAGTGACCTTGGGGATTTATTTATGGCGCAGAATAACGCGTGTGTGTATGTTTATGTCAACAGCCGCCCTATAATTTACGTCTGATCATAGACACGTTCTACTGCGACTCATCTCACTAGTGATTGTGACAGAGAGCTGCTCCTGTCTCTCTCTCTCAGATTTGGGTCTCTCTGATTTGTTTTAAGCCACACGGAATCACGCGAGGGTTCATATCGTCTCAGGGTAAGTCATATATAACAATCCATATTCAAAAAGGGCTGCTGATCACGTATTTACGTATTTACATATTATTGCACCATCTTATATATTAAATATGCTTTAAATTAAATGCATTTGCAGCTCCTCTGAAATGAAAGTGCAAAATGAGCATATAAATCACTAGTGTTTTATAATTTTATTACCATATATTTTTTTAGCGTTGTATAATTAATATACTATTGCAGTTTTTATTCTTTTTGTATTTTCCTTTTTCATATATATTTAAGTTTGAGTAATTTTGTTGTTATTTTTTAATGTCTCTATACATTTTACTATGATTTAGCTATTTTAGTTCTTGAAATTAAAATTAAAATGAGAAATGTTGCATTGGCAACTAAATCATATAAAGGAAGCTCTATGTATAATCTACAGTATATATGTAGTATGAACTAAAATTTGTGATTATAAGGGATCTCTTTAAATTTCACTAAAACATATTTATGTGAAATAAAATAATCTTTCACTCAAAATTTATTTTGAGTTCAAGTAATGAAACTTTAATGAAAGGTTTACTGATTTTAGCTAAAACAAAAAAATCCATGACCATCCATGTGTATATACTTTAATATACTTATATTTGCAAAAATGTTAAATGTAATATTTTATATATATATATATATATATATATATATATATATATATATATATAAATGACAAATTAAGCGTCTTCTAAATGTAAATGTATATCTATATATAGATAGATATGTAGATATAGATATATATACAGTCATGGCCAAAAATATTGGCACCCTTGGTAAATATGATCAAAGAAGGCTGTGAAAATTCTTCTGCATTGTTAATCCTGTTGATCTTTTATTGAAAAAAATTCACAAAAATGTATCCTTTCATTGGATAATAAAAATTTTAAATGGGGGGAATTTCATTATGAAATAAATGTTTTTCTCTAATATTCTAATTATTCTCATATTAACTTATATTACATTTACATTTATTCATTTAGCAGATGGTTTTATCCCAAGCGACTTACAAATGAAGACAGTGGAAGCAATCAAAAACTAGAAAAGAGCAATGATATATAACAAGTCTCAGTTAGCTAAACGCAGTATACTTAGCTTCTAAGGAGCTTTAAATAATATATTAAATAAAAAGAAAACAGATAGAATAGAAAAAGAATAGAGCAAGCTAGTGTTAGAGGTCTTTTTTATATATACTAAATGTATAATAAATGAAAAGAAAATAGAATACAAAAAGATTAGAAAGGTAGTTATATTTTTTTAAAGAATAGAATTAGAATAGTGAGTGTTAAAGTTAGAGGGTCAAATAAAGATGGAAGAGATGGGTTTTAAGACGATTCTTGAAGATGGCTAAGGACTCAGCTGCTCGGATTGAGTTGGGGAGATCATTCCACCAGAAGGGAACATTTAACTTAAAAGTCCGTAAAAGTGACTTTGTGCTTCTTTGGGATGGCACAATCAAGCGACGTTCACTTGCAGAACGCAAGCTTCTAGAGGCACATAAGTCTGAAGAACAATGTGTGTTTGTTACAAAGCCAATATCATAACACATATATATATACAGTATAAATACACTGCTACAATTTAGAGGCGTTATGTTTCAGAATCATGACTTCTCAGGTGAGGCAGAACTTCCATCAGGAGTGTGAGGCAGCCATTAACAGACAGATTTACCTGGAGCTCTACGCCTCGTATGTCTACCTGTCCATGGTGAGAGCAGGCTTTATCATACCACTGATCTCTGGAGCTCTGTATTTCGCTGTCTTCATAAGGGTTCATGGTGGACTGCTCTTCTCTCCAGGGCTACTATTTTGACAGGGATGACAAGTCTCTGCCCAACTTTGCCAAGTTTTTCCGCGAGCAGTCTAAGGAGGAGCGAGAACATGCGGAGAAGCTGATGAGTCTGCAGAACCAGAGAGGAGGACGGATCTACCTGCAGGACATCAAGGTATGGGACAGCGCTGTCTCTCTTTCTAATATGAAATGAATGGAGTAAATGAGCGCAGGTGTGTGTGTGTGTATAATGACATGGGTATGACACAGGTATTACAAGGAGAGGGTGACTTATGAGGACATAACCCATGTCCCCATTTTTCAAAACGCTTATAAATCATAGAGAATTAGTTTTTTTGAGAAAGTAAAAATGCACAAAGTTTCCTGTGAGGGTTAGGGCTAGGTGTGGGGTTGGTGAAGGGCCACAGAATATACAGTTTCTACAGTATAAAAACCATTACACCTATGGGTTGAACACACTTTACACAAAAACAAACGTTTGTGTGTTTGTGTGTGTGTGTGTGTGTGTGTGTGCAGAAGCCGGATCGGGATGAGTGGGGCAGTGGTCTGGAAGCGCTGGAATGTGCTCTGGCTCTGGAAAAGAGCGTAAATCTGTCCCTACTGGATCTTCACAAGGTGGCAACTCAACACAATGATCCACATGTGAGTGCATGCAAAATAACATTATACATGACTATTTTTTATTTATTTTTTTGCAACTAAAACGAAAACCTTTTTTATTTGTTATTTGTAGATAAACATTAACTAAAATAAAATAAATTAAAATAAAATGTCAAAAAAATATTGTGTATTTTTAGTTAACATTTGTTTCAAATAACAAAAGGTTTCTTAATGTTTTCATAGATAAAGAAATCCCTGTTAAACACCTATTTAAAATTCTGTGACTTTACATATGAAATATGGTAAAATTACAACTTATTCATTATTAAACTTAATTTCATTAAGTCGCAAGCTGAAGTCAGCATTTCTAGTTTATTTATTTTAATAAACTTTTTACTTAAAAGTACTTAAATAACTAAGCCTGGAATAAAAAAAATAAAAAAATAAAATAGAATAGACATTTAAAAATGACAAAAACATGCAAGAAAATTACTGAAGCTGAAACTAAAATAAACATTTAAACTATTTAAAATATTAAAATAGAAACTCAAATTACGAACAAAAAAATACTGTAATTGCACGTTAATGATGCAATGATAAAAATGCATGCTAAAATAACACTGAGGTGTATCTCCTAGTTATGCTAAACTATTTTATTGGCTAGAAATTTCTGTGTGTGAGAAATTATTTAAAAAAATCTTAAAGTAATAAACAAATTCGTTACTCAGGAAGTTTGAAAACCCTTATGATATTACTATATCAAAAACACTGGTTCCTAGTCATAGGAGGTGCGACCAGAACAGGCTTTCTCCGTTTTTCTTTTGGGAGTTACCCAGAATGCCTCCAGTGGGCTGGAAACAAACACATAATTCCTCCGTTCAGTTGTTTCATCTCCAGTTTGGAGGGTTTGAGCTCAAGAGTACTTGTTTAGGATCAGATCTCATTCATAAAAAGACGAAAGGCAAAACTGACTCGTGCCTGTAAAGAGTCTTTATGTAGAAACCTTGATTTAAAATGTAATTACTGTAACTGATTGTTAGTGGTAAAGCAATCAAAGGTCATTTCACCAAAAAAGGGAAACGCTATTTCTGCATCTTTCTGTGTCAGGTTTGTGATTTCCTGGAGACGCATTACCTGGACGAGCAGGTGAAGTCCATTAAAGAGCTGGCGAACTGGGTGAGCAGCCTGCGGCGGATGGGCGCTCCTCAGAACGGCATGGCCGAATATCTGTTTGACAAGCACACTCTGGGAAAGGAAAGCTCTTAGACAATCTCTCTCTGTGTTTATGATGAAGTCAGTCCACTAAGCATGTGACGTGTTGCTGTAGTTTACTAGAGATCCTGCCTGAACCCCTTTAGAAGACATACAGTAAATGTAGTCCACATTATATGCAATATTCTATATGAAATCATTCAAATGAGATGATTGCAATAAAAATATTAATGTGAAATTGTGTCTTTTTTTATGTGTGTGAGTGACCCTGGAGCACGTCATAAGGGTACATTTTTTTTTAATTGAGATTTATCCATCATCTGGAAGCTGAATAAATAAGCTTTTCCATTTATTTATGGTTTGTTAGGATTGGAAAATCATTGATATTAATGAGAATCTTGAATCTGAGCATGCAAAAAAATCTAAATATTGAGAAAATCACCTTTAAAGTTGTCCAAATGAAGTTCTTAGCGATGCATATTACTAATCAAACATGAAGTTTTGATATATTTATGGTAGGAAATTTGCAAGATACTGTATCTTCATGGAACATGATCTTTATTTAATATCTTAATGATTTTTGGCATAAAATAAATATCTATAATTTTGACCCATACAATGCTATTGATACAAATATACCCCAGTGATTTAAGAGTGCTTTTATGCTTCAGGGTCACAAATATAGAGAAGATATTTACTGGCAGGATAAAAAAAAAAAAAAAAAAAAAAAAGGAACAGCAGACATTTGAGAACAGACATGCATAATTAATGATGAATGAAGTTTAAAAATAGATGCATGATTCATTGAGCTTTTCCTGTCTGAGTGAAAGTGAGTCAGCAAAAAAAATCTAATCTAAACCAAAAGCACAAATTAATAAAACTAAAAATGAAAATGGTAATAGAAATGTTATAACTAAATCAAAATATTATAAAAACTGTAATAGCATAATATTTAAGATACTAAACATTTAATATGTGATTTATCACACAGACCTAGAAGATTCATTAAATTCCCATATTTCAATTATTTAAGAATAGATGCATAATTTATTTAAGCTTTTAAGTGAAAGTGAGCCAAAAAAAAAAAAAATTCTAAACCAAATCACAAGGAAATTACTAAGACTAAAATTAAAATGGAAAACATAAAAAACTTTGATAGTATATTTATGATACTAAAATAGCACTTAATCACACAGGCCTAAAAGGTCATGAAAATGTATCTAGTTTATATAAAGTATTTAAGAATAGATTAATACAAAATGTAGATGTGAATGCACTGCAAAACAAAAGCTCTACATGCTAGTTTTCCATTGGGTACATGTGCATTATATCTACATACAGAAGAAATGCATGTTTATATACCTTCTGAGTAGCAAAAATAATAAAGTTCAACATTTGCGTGCTGACTGGAAATATTCCACAGTAAAATCAAGCCGAAATAAACAGGGTTTGATTTTACCCTCTTTTCATCTCATTCTGAAAATTAATAATCGTATAATAGTGTAAAGTGCACGGGTTGATACAAAACCATTTGATTCTGTCACAGTCCCATGATGCATTGTGTTTGGGAGGTTTGTTCTGCACCAGTTTGGAAAGGATCTCTGTGTGGATCTGGATCTTTTCTTTTTTTCATACAGTTTGGTTTTATAATCTAAAAAATACATATTTTTAGATATTCTGCAATAATGTTTATGCAAATGGTAATTATCAATGAGTGTGACAGTGAAGATCACATGACTCACATTACATAGACAAGACAAAGCAAAGTTGATCTAAAATATCAATATTTAGTAAAAAGCACTATGTGTTTTATTACCTTGCCGTTAACTTAAAACTAGTTTCTGCATGAGTGTTGCTAATAGAGTCAACAGCTAAAGGAGTGATGGCAATTTATCATCTTTCTCACTTCTCAACATTAATCAATCTCTCAATATTTTTTTCCTCTTTTAAAATGTCAGAAAGTCTACCATCAATTTATTTTCTTTTTCTTCTTCTTCTTCTTTTGCTGTTGGGGCAAATAGGAATTTCTGTTCACCACTGCAGATGTTTACGCAGCTATGATGACTTCCGCTACTGAGGTTTCTTAAAATGTCTTAAATGTAGGCTAAAACATGCTAGACCAGCTCTAAACCAGTCTGGATGAAAATCTATGCTGGTCTAAACTTGTATTTTCCACCCAATTCAGAGCTGTTCCTTTGTTTTCACCGCTGCACCCAACAGATCCCCCTCAGCCAATGAGATGCCAGAGTCGTTGGCAGAGTTGTGCTGATTGGCTGTCTGCTGAGTCGCCGTAGGGCTTGAGCTGACGGGATTGGCTGTGCTTCCAGTGGTGCTTCTGCTGATTGGCCAGGGGTTGTTTGCCACGCCGTGGCATAGGTTGTTGTTGCTGTTTGAAGTTGCAGCTGCGTTCACACTCCCTGAACTGGTGGTATTGATTTGAGCTTGCGACCAAGATGGAGGGGTGAAAGAAAACACCCTTTCGGGTGTAGACGGAGATGGTGTTGTCTCCAAAGAGAGTCGCAGAGGCAGGGGGCGGCGTGACGGCAATCCTTGACTCTGCCGTACTTTGGGTAACAGCTCGGGCACAGGGTCTGGAAAGTAGAAGGCGGGACCCGAATGTTCGCTGTCTTCACCCACCCAAGGGAAGGCAGAGGAAGGAGGCACGGGCGTTTCGGGCGGAGCCAGGACTTGCGAGCCCATCAACGGATGCGCCAGGGAGCTGGAGCTGTCGCCGTGTGCTCTTCGTGGTCTTGGGCGAGGAATGGACGGAGGGACACAGTGGATGGGCGTCTGAGGGCAACTGTAGAAACCGGGTCTTTCGTATAGAGGCATGGATGAGAATGCATCCTCCATGTCAGCGTTCCGGGCATGGCCGGGCATCAGAGAGCTCTCGGGATGGAGATAAAGGGGGAAACGAGAGAAGGGGGCGCGGGGACGCCGCCGCAGGAGGGAGACTCGGGATGTGGGTGTCGAGCGAGGGAAATTGGGCGACTGGACGCCAAGAATGCGACTCAAGCTACCTAGAAATGGAGTGGAATGATTGGCTTCCTCGTGTTCTTTAATCTGCTCCAGATTGTGCTGGAATTCCATTTCCTCTTTGGGAACGCTGAGAAACAGAGAGAGAACGGTGACCCTGTTTATATCCCACAACTGACCTAGAGGATCTTCTGTTAGACAAAATGTGCTTTTGAATCTTGAAAATATTGCCTGGTTCATTTTTACTGATCTATGCAACTTGGTTAAACGTCACCATGAAATAATTGACATTTTTGAGATTTCTAATTCTATTAAAATTTTTTAAATTATCCCACCCCAACATATAATAATAGATTAAGGCAAGGCACTACATGTTTTTTTTTTTTTACTGGTCAATTTAGTTATTTTGGGCTATTTTGCTTTCATGACATGTCTAGTATAAAGAAAACATCCAAAATACACATTCATGTTTTTGTTTATTTTATTACACTTCACCAATTTAGCGTCTTTAAATTTCAATTACAATACATGTCTTTAAAGGCAGTTGTCTCATAATGAGTTTTTCTCCAATTCAGCAGCAATTATGTACACCAAACGGTTTTATTCCAATATATATTCTGAAGGTTTTTACAGAGAGGTTTGTTCATATATCACTAATCTGATTTATGTTACATAATATTTATGTAAACAATATATAATATAAAATTCCTCAAAACACTCTGAACATTTTTACCATCTTCCGCCATTATGGAGAGTACCACGACGCATTGGTGTTCATTCCTTCCTCTGCATGTAAACAATGTAAAATGTGATGTTTACATGCAGAGGAACATACGCACATATGACCATAGAAGATGGTGACTCAGGGGAGAAGAATCATTATTTTTGTTTTCTTTGCTCACAAAAAGTATTCGTGCAGCTTCGTAATATTATGGTTTAACCCGTGATGACTGTTTTAACAATGTCCCTACAACGTTTCTGGGCCTGGGCACATTTCAGTTGCATTGCTGTCTATGGAGGGTCAAAGAGCTCTATTAAAAATATATTTATTTGTGTTCCATAGATCTTACAGGTTTGAAACGACATGAGGGTGAGTAATTAATGACAGAATTTTTTTTTCTCAGTGAAATATCCCTTTAACTAGATAAAAAAATAATAAAAAAAAAAAAAACATTTTAAATAAATGAATTACTTGACATAAGAAAACCACTTAAATTGAAAAAGAAAATGATATACAACTAAAGCACACACAAGCACATTTTTGGATGCACAAACAAAATTGAGCATGTTTTGACTGAATTTTGTTTGTGCAACCAAAATGTGTTTGTGTGTGCTGTAGTTGTATATTGGTGGGTTTAAGTATGTATGTGTGTGTGTGTGAGGATGTGAGGATCTGTGTATCACCTGATGTCCAAAGCAGATCCCATAAATGAGGGTTTGCGGTGTTCGGCGCTGGCAGCTGTGTAAGGCGGCTGAGGTTCAGATTCATCCCAGTATTTATCCCTCTCAACCAGAGGAACCAGATCATACATCTCATCCACTGACAGCAGAGACACCTGGGGGAAATGCACATCTATTGATGTCTGAACAAGCACAGGTGCTTACAAAAAAGGAGAAATATTAATGTTTAACACCTTAGCAAAGCTGCAGTGTTGGCTCATGTGAAACAAAACTAAAGATTTGATGCAGTAATGTAATAAAGTAATGTTGTGTGACAAATAGTATTGCATGAGTATTTCTACAATGGCATCAGTAACCGAAAACTGCTATGCTGTAATTATGCATTATGTCTATAGAAAGTCATTTTGGCCCATGATAACTAATGAAATAAATGATTTAGCGCTCCTTATAATACACAGACACAAATGGGGAGATTTTACCAGAAAGTCTGTACAACCAGACACACAAATCCACAGAGCAAGACAAGACAGAATGACACAAAGGAGATCAAGAAACATGTTATTAGTGGAGCAGATGATGTACCTGTAAATTACGGTCCACCAGCCAGTTCGTCTCAAAGTCATCATCATCCTCCCCAAACGGATTAATGAGCTGCTCTGCCACCTGAAAACACACCAGTGCAATTATTATCTGACTTTTTGTTAAAGATGATGAAGCTACATTACATCAGTGAGATGTAACCATTATTAAAGTGGTGTTTTACTAAATGTATAGGTTTCAAGACAAGTTTGTGTATGTCATGTCGGCTGAATTGAACTCCATATAATTAGGCAATGTTTATTTAGAGCTAAACAGTCATTTTATTTCATAAAACCAGTTATTAGAGACGGTGAGTGTGGAGTGGAACCCCAACTAATGCGATACTTCACTAATAAGATAACACACCTTGAGCCAGCCCACATAGAAGAAGAACTGCAGTAAGGTGAAGACGGGCAGGTAGAAGTCAAGGTTGTGACCCGGGTAACCCTGGGCGGGGTCGAGGAACTGCCGACCAATCAGACAAGCCAAAAAGAAACTGTACACAGCCACGGTTACAACCTATCAGCGACCACAGGACATTTAGAAATTGTTTAAAAGCCTGACAAAATTCGTCATCTATTCATCGTCTACATCAATCATTTCAACCATTCATTGTGCACAATCAATCAGAGATCACCGCTGCACATTCCAACCAATCAGAGATCATCGCTGCACATTCCAACCAATCAGAGATCATCGCTGCACATTCCAACCAATCAGAGATCATCGCTGCACAATCCAACCAATCAGAGATCATCGCTGCACATTCCAACCAATCAGAGATCATCGCTGCACAATCCAACCAATCAGAGATCATCGCTGCACATTCCAACCAATCAGAGATGATTGCTACACATTCCAACCAATCAGAGATCATCGCTGCACAATCCAACCAATCAGAGATCATCGCTGCACATTCCAACCAATCAGAGATCATCGCTGCACATTCCAACCAATCAGAGATCATCGCTGCAGTTTCCAACCACTATTAAGTCACTATTAGCCATTCCAACCATTTCGAGATCATTTGAAGATTATTTCCCATTCCATCCAGAGATTAGTCATACATACTTAATGAATCAATATTGATTGGTCAGACTAATTTGGTCAGTTCAGCTCAATTTCATTTCAGATTTTGCTTGGATCTATACAGGAAACTCTGAAATGTTATGAGTGGTCCGTAGTCTGGCTAGTTCTGTCTCTGTCTCTATTATTAGTACTAGTAAATGAAGCTAGATAAGTTTGAACCATCAAACCTGTGTGTAAACGAGAGGTAAGCTGATCCAGTCATAGCCATACAGCCTCATACACTGAGAGCGCAATGTGTTCAACTCCTACCAGGAGAAAAAAAACAACTATTGCTCAGAGGGAGAATTAATGAGTTCATCTGAATAACTATTACATGTTACAAATGTTGTATTATTTGGAGCAGTTTTAAAGTCTTATTACATTTTTGTTCCTGAAATTCATACTGGGATCAGAATAATCCTGTTTTTTAGATCAAAAGTATCCCAATCTTACTAAATCGTTTTGAACAACACAAACTGAGGATTTAAATAAATTAAATTAAATTAAATTAGATTTAATTCCGATCAAAACCAAAATTGGATTCTGTGATCTAACCCATATTCAGAATCTTTTTTTTAACAACCCATTTTTGAAATTTGATCAACTGACCCCAGTGCTTAATTTTCTGTTATGTCCATATGAAATGGTTCATTCAAAAAGATTCAACTCGCTCGTAAACTAGCGGTTTGAATCAAACTCAATTCAGAATCGTTCAAAGCCGTTATTGACTCCCTCACTGAACCACGAGTTATTTTTCTGTTATGTCCATATCAAAATGAAACGGTTCAGGCAAAAAGTTAAATGAAACAGTCTTAAAATTGCTCATAAATTAGCGATTTCAAATCAGACTGGTCTGGACTGTTAATGAATTCACGACTCTTTCACCGAATAGCGAGATATTATTCCGTCATGTCAGTATTAAAATAAACCTTAAATTGTTAGAGTGATTTATATTTTATAGGTTCATATGTATTAATAATCATGAGGTGCGTTTTGTCATACATAACTTCATTATATTTTACCGTTTCCTGAATGCAGCGAAAACCACGATGTCCGATTCAATAACAACGATTCGTATCAAACGGTTCAGTCAAAAGATTCAGACTCGAACTCACTCGTACGTTAGCGGTTTGAATATGACTCCACTGAATCGTTTAGAGCCGTTTTAGTTCACAACATTAATAAAATAAACAGATATATAGTGCTGGGTAGATTGTAGTCTATTACTGATTACAGATTACATCATGAAAATGTACTCATTTTTGTTTTTTTTTATTATTACCTTAACTTGTTTTAAACCTATACTTGCTTTCTCCCCCCAAATTCAGAAGCATGGATCGCAAAATTAATAACATGACATTTACATGGCAATTCTATATTGTGAATATTGTCAAAGCTTTTGACAAGCAAAGATTTTCAGAAAGGAATTATTTAAAGGGAAAAATAATCATTAGGGAGTAAATAACCAACAAATGATCAATAAATCATGAATAATGTACTGTCATTTTATGAATAATATGTTATCATGTAATCCATAAAAAGTAACTGTAATGTGCATAATCTTGTTAAAAAATGTTTTAATCTGTTCCAGATTACATGTAATATGTTACTACCAAGCACTGCATGTATGAGTTTTCTTGAATATACTACAAATGGTATTCTAATATAAATAGCCCACCATCATAAATAGTAAACAGTAAAACAGTTAAATAAATTATTGATATTAACCAAACATTTTTATTCTATACAAAATAATCTCGCAAAGAAAAAAAAGTGATATTTATGACAAATATACATTCAGAATCACAGGAGTGATGAGTCTATATACACAGACAGACATACATTGAGGATGGCGGTCATTGCGACGTCATTATTGATGCGTCCTTCAGCTCGAGCTCTCATGGCCAGACTGACAAACCACATGCAGGGAACCCAGAACTTATTATGAGGGGAGGGCAGTTCCTCTAAGTGCCTCAGTTCCTCCGCCGTCATCAGACCTACAGTACAGGAGAGTTTTCAACCCATATGACTTTCTCCCAAAACAAAGAATGTTGACTTTGCTCTTTTGCATGAAATCATAAAGTGATCAAACTCCAAAAATCATCCTCAAAGTCATGCATCACAGGGCCCAGGATACCTTTAAGGTCTAGCACAAATATGACATACAAAAATACATACACTGTAAAAAAAAATCACTGATTTTAATGATAAAAAACTACAGTACAAACCTGTTAAATGGTTAAAGGTAATTTCCTGTAAAATTAAAAATTTACGTAAACTGACTTTCCTAGAATTCTCTGCATTGCATTTCAAATTTTGTTTGAATTTGATGTTTTCTCTTTCAAATAACAGTTTCTTCTTAATTTTATCACATCTGTTATGTTTATTAGGGATGTATGTTACATATAACATTGTTCAATTAATGTTTATTGCACATTTCAGTTTGCAATAATGATGGTGATCCATGATGGTGTTTAGTACTTGTGTGAATGACACTATGCACTTTCTATGTATCTGATTATTTAAAAGCTGCGATGGGCTTTCTTTTATTATGTGACTTTCTCATCACCGCCTGCTTTTGCTGGTTACCAGTGTATTACAAAAGTACAAAACAGATTTCAGTACTTCAATAAACTGGTATATTAACATTATATCAGTTAAATTATGGTAGTAAACTGTAAATTTAAAGTAAAACCGCTAAACCGAAAACGATGTTACTGTATTGTTTACAGTATACTTCTGGCAACCACAGGTGTTTTTTTACAGTATATTTTACAGATTTTTTTTACAGTTTAGGCTAAAGGATGATTTGTATGCATGATTAATCATTAAAATGAAGGAGTCCAGCACTGTATAAATAAAAGTGACTTGACATGAGCTTGAGTAAATTATGACAGAATTAACATTTGTGTGAACTATTTCTCAACAGCCAAAGCTCTTAGGGATCTGGCCGTAATTCCTTCCTGTTTCCCCTTTGAGGTTAAATCCCAGATACTGAAGGGTACCGGCACAAAACATAGCTTTAATCGCTGTTCTAGCCCACATAACGTGGCCTGAATCCCAGTTTACCTGCTTGAACCAGGTGGCTCATGGTCGGGAACCTCTTGTAGACGGCGGTGCTGACCGAGCGGTAGATCAGGATGCCCGACAGGTTGGCGTAACGCATTAGACTCCTGCGGACGAGTCTGGCCCCTTCATCTTCCCCCCGGACGTGTCCGCTAACCAGCGCTGACAGGCGATCCGGCCACGGGACGCTCTCAAACTGACCCCACCAACGAGTCACAACAAGAGTCACATAGAAACCTACAGGAAGAGAGAGAGAAGTTAAGAACTGATTGTTTTAATCCCCAAAAACCACTACTGTAAGTCAGGTTTACCCAGTACGAACGACACAGGAATCAGTTGTGCGTATTGATCGCAGTAGATGGAGAGCTTCTCGAACATTCGGCGCTGCTCTTCAGTCAGTATACACCTGTCAATCAAACAGTGCATATTTCAAAACTGGCATAAAAATATAAAAATAAATTCTTTGCAGTAAGTTTTAAATACCATGGTATATGGATTTGTTACTCATTTAGTACAATAGTAAAGTACTGTGGTATTATCATGCTTTTTAGACATGGTATAATGGCAATACCAAGTTTTTCAGACATGCACCTTGACAGGTAATGCCATGGTATATAAATATGGTAATCATTTACTGTATTATCCATGGTACATATTAAAATACCACAGTATTAATATATTTTTATTTACCATGGTAATCTTTTAAACAGCTTTTGGAGTACTATATACATTTCAAACCTAGAAAAGTACCATGGTACAACCATATATTTACATGTTACTCCAATATATCAATGCTGTGCTACTAAATATGGCAAATGTTAAAAAATATATGTGGTAATGTCATGGTACCAAATCCCAAATCATTATGGTAGTACTATAGATTTATTATCACCATAGTATATCAAAGTACCGTGGTATTATAGTGTTTTTGGACATGGTACAGAAGGGTAATACCATGTTTTTGGACATGTAGGCAATGCAATATGTAATGCCATAAAATAGAAGATATCAATCATGGTATTTTGAAATATACCGGTGCTACCAAAATTCATATGCATGTTACTCCAACATACTTTCAGAAATACTATACTACTGCTATTGTAAATAATAGTGCCACAGTGTTCTTGAGTGTACCATGTACTTGATAAATCTGACAACAGATATGCCTGTATGTTTTAAAAACATGGCACTTTTATCATTTAATACAATGATACATATCAAAACACCATTGTATTTGTATCTAACACCATTGCTTTATCATCACTATAAGCTCGGCTGGAGTAAAGAAGGTGAAGAATCAGTGTTTACCTGTACGTGATGCTGATGGTGCCATACATCACTGTGAAGATCAGCAGCTCTCGATATAACAGTTTGTAGATGCTTCCTCTCCACCGCAGGAGCAGGCGATAAAAGGTGCCCAGACGTGCATCTGCCACCCACCGCGAGTATGTCACCGTCATCACTGCCCGCTCTGGACAGGAACACCACTCACAGCCTGTCAATCACAGTCTCTACTGACCTTTCACTATGATTCGAGATGGACATCTACACCAGGAAACACATGCATGCATGTTCAGCACTGGCTGAATCAGATGTTAGTAAGCACGCATCAGCATATAAACTAATTGAGACAAGCCAGATACATTGAAATGCATGGGTCAAATGAAGCAAATGTGAGAAGTATTAAAAGAGAAACAGAAAACATCAGACTGTAAGTCCATCATATCAAATGCAACTGTTTTCCATTTGTTGTCTGTAGGCCTGAAACACTGTCTCTGTACGAAAGAAGCGACTCTACTCACAGCGTGTGATGTTTCGGGACTTTAACGGTTCCGGTAAAGACGGGAAAGATCGAGCAGAGACGCCCACACCTCTGGTCACTTGACCTGTTAATCTGTTTTCCACTAACAAAGAGGCATTGTGGAAAACTGGGGGGGGTTTGTTAATCTGAGCAAATCTGTCAAAACTCACACATGCACAAACACACACATTCTCCATTAAAAGAGTCATGTATTAATTGCAGTTGTGTAATGTAACTATTATGTAGATGCACAGGAAATCAACATCTTTTAATCTTTCATGTAGAGTTTAGGCTCTAGTAAACACTTTCTGATCACAGAGGCCCTCAGCAGGGTGTTTAGTGCACTAGTACACCCTCTAGTGGAGGAAATGCACCTCTGCGTGTGGCCCCCATTTCATTAACCCATGCCTGACCTCCAGTGTTGGAACTCCGTTCAGGGTTGGAGCGACGGTGCAAGTCATCCAGCGTAAAGACCTGCTACTGTTTAGATACTCAAAACATGCAAATAGCATCTGAGAGTGCATTTAACGAGAGTAGGGTTTGAAAGTGCTTTTGAATGAAGAGTCTGTGGAGAAAAAGCTGCATTAGGACACTGGGGTAAGCCTGATTCTTCTGTTGGGTTTTGTTTGGACTTGGAGACTTTTGTTACATCTTATTATATGGCGTATTTAAAACTGACACTTACATGTGTTCTTTTCTGTATCAAAAGCAACTAAAATATTTTTGCGAACATTTAATCATGTCATTAATGTCATTTTGTTTATTTTCATTATGGTTTTATGTGACCCAGGACCACAAAACTAGTCTTAAGTGTGAATTTCTCGAAATTGAGATATATAATCCGAAAGTTGAATAAATAAGCTTTCCATTGATGTATGGTTTATTAGGATCGGATGATATTCGTCCGAGATACAACTATTAGAATATCTGGAATCTGAGTGTGCAAAAAAATCAAAATACTGAGAAAATCACCTTTGAAGTTTTCCAAATGAATTCTTAGCAATGCATATTACTAATCAAAAAGTTTTGATATATTTACGGTAGAAAATTTACAAAATATCTTCATGGAACATCGATAATTCTGTCCCCTTTCATTGTATTTTTGGCTATTGCTACAAATATACCCCAGAGACATAAGACTGGTTTTGTGATCCAGGGTCATATAAATAATTATTTTAAACTTCTATGTATAAAATGGATAAATGTTATAGTTGTAGTCTGAGTATTCATCCACTTTCATATTTAAACACTTCCCAGTTTTGTCTCTTTGAGAGCATGTTAGGTAGATATTTAACTACATTCTTGCAAACATTAGGTTATGGTGCAATGCTTTAGTTACACTTTGATAAACCGAATGGAAACTTTAGCAGTGATGCATGAAGAAAAAAAACTACAATGTCTTAGTCTCTGAATGTGTATCTAATCTCTCTGTATTTATCAGGCTGGCTGTGAGAAGTGAGTGCACTCACGGCAAGTGTGTGTTTTTAAGAAGTCTTAGACTGGGAATATACTTTCTGTGATGGACGCTTTTGAAGGAATCCATCGTGTGCAGCTCTCCTCCTCTCCTCCTGCACGCTCCAGGTCTGTTCCAGGGTACGAGGTGCTGGTGGCAAGGAATTCTGGGATAGCTGTATATTCGTCACCTACATTTTTTGGCAAATGTGATTTTATGGATCAGCATACAGCAGAGGAAGAGAGATGCCCGGTCGGGAGGTACAGTACGTCAAGATTTCACATAAACAAAACATTTTTATAGTTTTTACATTTTACAGGTTTATATGCTTTTTATAGATTTAACTTCAACGGGTATAATGTTATGAACAGCTGATAAATGGTGCCAGAGCAAAATAACAAAACGTATAACAACACACAATGTAACACAATGGAACCAACACACCAGAACTGAACAAATAATTTAACATAACATAATAACATAACATAACAGGATGGAACGAATATAACATAGCAGAACTGAACAAACTATTTAATGTAACATAACACAACATAACATAACAGGATGGAACGAACATAACATAGCAGAACTGAACAAATAATTTAACATAACAATAACATAACATAACAGGATGGAACAAACATAACATAGCAGAACTGAACAAACTATTTAATGTAACATAACACAACATAACATAACATAACAGGATGGAACGAACATAACATAGCAGAACTGAACAAATAATTTAACATTACATAATAACATAACATAACATAACAGGATGGAACGAACATAACATAGCAGAACTGAACAAACTATTTAATGTAACATAACATAACATAACATAACATAACAGGATGGAACGAACATAACATAGCAGAACTGAACAAACTATTTAATGTAACATAACATAACATAACATAACAGGATGGAACGAACATAACATAGCAGAACTGAACAAACTTTAATGTAACATAACACAACATAACAGGATGGAACGAACATAACATGGCAGAACTGAACAAATAATTTAACATAACATAATAACATAACATAACATAACAGGATGGAACGAACATAACATAGCAGAACTGAACAAACTTTAATGTAACATAACACAACATAACAGGATGGAACGAACATAACATGGCAGAACTGAACAAATAATTTAACATTACATAATAACATAACATAACATAACAGGATGGAACGAACATAACAGCAGAACTGAACAAATAATTTAACATAACATAATAACATAACATAACAGGATGGAACGAACATAACATAGCAGAACTGAACAAACTATTTAACATAACATAACACAACATAACATAACATAACAGGATGGAACGAACATAACATAGCAGAACTGAACAAACTTTAATGTAACATAACACAACATAACAGGATGGAACGAACATAACATGGCAGAACTGAACAAATAATTTAACATAACATAATAACATAACATAACATAACAGGATGGAATGAACATAACATACTAGAACTGAACAAACAATGTACATGACATAACAGAATGGTACAAACATAACGTACATGAAGTGAACTAACAATTTAATGTAACATAACAACATAATATGCAATATAACAGATTGGAACATAATAGACCTGAACCAACAATATATAAAATGCAAAACAACAGAACACACATTACAAACATAAAACAACATAACACAATGGAACAAACATAACATATAAGAATTAAATGAACAATACAACATAACATAGCATACAAAACAATAGAACAAAAATTACATTTACACAAGCAACAGAACCATACAATGTAACAAAATGACAAACACAAAATCACAGAATGGAACAAACATAACACACCAGAAATAAACAAACATAATAATCATAAATAACATACAGAACAGAATAGACTGAACTATTTGTCCGAGGCGTAACACGTGATTCCTGATGCCTCCGCTCGGTCATGTGACCTTTGATTGACAGCTGGACATTTTTCCTGCTCAATCTCAGAGGAAAGTCTGCCAAAACGGTCCGACCCAAAACAAAACATCACGGACTTGTGGCTCGGATCCGGATTCCGGAGTGTTTATCCGGATTAGATCTCAGCTGTAGAGCTCACTCGGGTTCGGAAAACTTCAGCGAGATCTGTAGGTATTTTTCTTACTGGTTTCTCTGTTCATTTCGGGAAAGCGGAGCTGCAACTTTGTAACACTGTAACTTTGTCACATTATATTGTAACTTTGTCACAGTATTACTGTTGACGCGAGCGGGTGTGCGGTGACCGCGGGTCGCGGGATTCCTGTAGCCGGGCGCGGTGAGGGGAAGGGCGGGGAGCGCAGACGGAAAATACCGCGACTAACTTACCGCCGAGCGCAGAGTTACATAAACCGCCCTAAAGTTCAATCAGTGCTGATTTTGATCGTGTACGAAACCATTAACTGCTTTGTCACACTATATAAAGGAGGGTGTGGCGTTATGTTTTCATGACTAGATTATTCTTATATTGTAAAAGGAATTTGGAAATGGTCCTTGTTTGGATGTTCTTCGACTCCTATTGGCAGTGTTGGGAAGGTTACTAAGTTATGTTATTTAAAATGTAGGAAGTAGTGTTACCATTTCAATTACTTTATTAAAGTGATGTTAATGATTACATACTTTTTGAGTACGTTTCTAAATTTCTAACTAAATGCTTTCAGCTATGAATCATTTTGAAACATTGAAAGCAAGGCAGAACTCAACACTGACAGACTTTCACAAACCTTCATCACTTGAATTCAGATTATAATAATAGTTTAATTTTAAAGCGCAGCTACCACAAAATCAGACTTTAGCACCTCTTTTTATTCTTTAAAATCACTGATCAGGTTAAATAGGCTACTGATTTAAGATCCTAACAAGGAATAGTTTAATAGCTAGATACTGTTTTAGTCAAAGTCAAATCTTTGCATGTATATGACTAGAGACACAGGCATCTAACAATGCCTTGGAAAAAATCTTAGAGCATGTATATAAACCCAAATAGGAATTAATACGGTTATCAATTAAGCATGTGTCCTAAAATCCTGAAACATTGGTGTCTCATGTTTTAGAGCAGTCACTGTAATTTAATCTGTGTGTGTGTGTGTGTGTGTGTGAAAATATTCAAATGTAACCCCCTTTGTAACCATTAACATTTTCATAAGTGACTGTAATTTAATTACACATTTTCTCAGTAACTGCAACTGATTACATTTACATTTATTATTTAATTAAATTTGAGTTACATGCAACTAGTTACTCCCCGACGCTGGCAACAGGACAGTTAGGAATCACAGTGGGATCTAATGTAGACTTTAAATGTCCAATATGCATCCTGAACATATTCCTTTAGGATTTTTGATATGGTGAATCTTGCAGGTTAGTAGACCTGGAGCCGGATCTGAGGCCTGGACTGGGGGGTGATGGGGGGCAGCAGGAGAAGAAGAAGCCCCCGGAGGAGGAGGAGGAGGAGGAGGCAGGAGCACACAGACGAGAGACGTACAACATGTCCCGTCTGAGGAGCTCCTCTCTGGAGATCAAGGAGAAGGGAACAGAATTCCTTCGAGAGCAGCTGGATGCTGCACAGAAGGTGCCACATGTTCTGTTCTGTTCTGCACCAAGAACCATTTTGAGGTTCTTGAGACTTCCTTGTAGGTTCTTCAGATCAGTGCTTTGGTTCGTTAAAGGAATAGTTCACCCAGAAATGAAAATTTGCTGAAGATGTACTCACCCTCAGGCCATCCAAGATTAGGATGAGTTTGTTTCTTCATCAGATTTGGAGAAATGTAGCATTGCATCACTTGCTCACCAGTGGATGTGAATGGGTGCCGTCAGAATGAGAGTCCAAACAGCACAGCTGATGAAAACCTCACAATAATACACAGCACTCTAGTTCATCACTTAACATCTTGAGAAGAGAAAAGCTTTGTGTTTTTCAGCAAATTTTCAGTTTTGGGTAGACTGCTGTTTATTTAACAAGCTCTCCTATCCAAATCAGTTCTATTCAAATATGCTTGATAGACTCTCGTCTGTGTTTTCAGGAGCTGAAGTTGAAAGACGAGGAGTGTGTCAGACTGTCTCACGTCAGGAACCAGCTGGAGCAGGAATTGGAGGAATTGACTGCCAGTCTTTTTGAGGTGGGCGGGACTAATGTGACGTCATCACTGACAGCAGACAATGAACAAAGACTATTGTGTCTCAGTGCAGAGAGACTGACACATGTGACACGACGATTGACATTCTATTACATTTGAGCTTTATTGTTGAATTTATCCAAGGCATTGTATCTTTGGTCGTCAAACAGTGCCACTATTCTAAACTTTTTATAATCATTTTGCCTCTATTAGCTAATTTTAAATGATGTTGTGGTGACAAATTATTTTTTATTGTAAAACAAATCAACAATTTAATATAATTAAATATTGTAATAAATTATATTCAATTAAAATTAAATTAAAATTATGTATATTTTAAATTATAATTAATGATATTCATATATACATTTAAAAATAAATATTTATTTATTTGTTTGTTGATTTATGGATACTCACAATTAATGTTAAATTATTTTTTTAAATCTACAATTTAATATAAATCATTTCTTAAATATTAAAATATTTTATAATTAATATATTTATATAATTAATAATTAAGTTTTATTTAAAATTGTATTTTTATTTTTAATATCTAATTATATTTGTAATTTAAATAAGTATTTTATATAGTTTTACAATTAATATTACATGTAAAAACATTTTACAATTTAATTTTGTAATGCATTTAAAAAAATAATAATAATGAATCATATTTATTTATAGTTTTAATTTTATTTAATTAAATTAATAATGTTTTAAAATGTCACATGTAGTCTCAGCATTCTATATGCTATATGCCATGGCTATAAATGCTGCATGGATAATAACCATAAAAACATTAGCAAAATGCTATTTAATATAATTTTCGATGAAGTTAAGCATGTCAGACACAGGACATGTCTGTTTCCCAAAAGTATTTAATGTCACAAACCTGTGTGCGTTCATCTTTTGTTTCTAGGAGGCCCATAAGATGGTGCGAGAGGCCAACGTGAAACAAGCGGCAGCTGAGAAGCAGCTGAAGGAAGCCCAGGGCAAGGTGCTGTCTCACTCTTTCTGTCTCACTCTCTGCACACTTCAGGCTCTTGAGTCTCAAAATACGTCTGTCTTCTCAGATTGACGTCCTGCAGGCGGAGGTCTCTGCTCTGAAAACCCTGGTGCTGACGTCTACGCCCTCGTCCCCGAACCGCCAGCTCCATCCTCAGCTGCTGTCTCCGGGCTCCAGTCGGGCCTCGTCCCGTCCCGGGGGCCACACGCGCAACAAGAGCGCCAGCGGTGTCCTACAGCTGCCAACAGAGCCCACGCCGAAAGATGTGGCGCTAAACCGGGAGGACAAAGAGGTGCAAACACACTCCTGGAAGAGACCACGGGCTTCTGGGGACTAGTTTTAGGCTGTAGCTGCATGATGAGGGTTTGGTCTTCCTCTGTTTTCCTCCTCCTCTGCACCTCCTCATGGCTCTGTATTTCTCTGTCTGTGCAGTTCCTGTTCTCCTCTCTCTGATACTGTGTGTCTGATTCCTGGTCAGCTGCTCTGTGTGACCTGTGCCTCAACCCTGGCAGGTCTCAATGGCAACAGGGTACAAAGGGTTCCGAAATAGATCTTCATTTATTTAGCTTTCTTGCTTTGAGAAAGACAGCCTAAACTGGTTTGCTGGTCTTTGCTGGTTTAAGGTGGTTTAGCTGGTCGGATCAGTCCTAGACCAGTCTGGTCAGCGTGGTGTTGTTATCGTGAACTAAAAGCAATAAAAATAGTTTTTGTTAATTTAAAAAAATCTGAAATAAAATAAAATATTAGATGAAATTAATAACTGTAATGAAAATGAGAAATGCTGTCTTGGCAGTTAACTAAGTTTTATTGAAGTTTATCGAAGTACTAAAACTACAAATAAACTACAGCTAAATAGATTCCAATATTAAAAAACTCTGAAATCTGAAAATAAATATGAATAAATACTGTAAAATAATGAAATATTAATAAATGTTAATAAATAAATGATGTTAATAAAAATATTTGAACATATACAAATATATGAACATACAAATTATATATATATATATATATATATAGCTAGTTCAAAACATTAATAAATACTAAAACAATTATATATTATATTTTTATAATAATAAATTATATTATATTTTTGGAGATAATACAATACATATTAAAATAATGTTGTTAATGAAATATATTAATAAATATCAAAATAATGAAAATATAAAAATGAAAACCCCAAAAAATTACTAAATACTAAAAAAAAGAATCAAATAGTTCTAGATATGTTAAATTTTAATACATTAATTTAATGAATATTAATATTTAATATAATAATTACTTATATTTACATATTTAATTATTATTAATATATATATTAATAAATAATAAATATTGAAAAAGTTTTACAAATAATAAAAACAATTACTAAAAATATATTAATAATGTATATTAACAACTACTAAAAATAAATAAAAAGTGTAAAAATAAAGGCTAATTAAAAACATGAATAAATATAAATATATAAATACTACTAAAACAACACCAGTGTGGTGCCAAGTTTACACCAGTAAACCACTTTGGCTAGTTTTATCTTTTTTCCGCTGGGAAACAAAAGAAAATAGCAATCACCACATTTAAGAAAAGGAAATGACTTATGAAAGTAACATTAATTAATTGAATGGTTAAAGGGATAGTTAACCCAAAAATGAAAACTACCCAATAATTTACTCCCCCTCAAACCATCCTTCAACAGTCCATAAGAAGTCCAATAAAGTGCATCAATCCATAATAAAATGTGCCTCAAATGTCTCCGGAGGGTGAATAAAGGCCTCCTGAAGCAAATTGATGCATGGGAGGCACTTTTTATTATGGATGGATGCACTTTATTGGACTTCATTTGGACTGTTGAAAAATAACACTCATTAAAATAAAGAAGAAAGTCATATACACCTAGCATGGCTTGAGGGTGGTTAAATTATGGGGTAATTTTCATTTTTGGTTGATCTATCCCTTTATTCAGGATAAACTAAACTCTCTCTCTCTCTTTTATCTAGTTGGACTCTGTGTTGTTCGCAGAGTTCCTCTCGTGGAAGGAGGTGCCCAGTCTGGATCGCTCCTCAGCGTTCATCAGCAGGGTGTACAGAGAAGATATCGGGCCATGTCTCTCATTCACCTGCTCTGAGGTGTGTGTGCACACGTCTTCCTCTGATCCTCTGTTTCCTCTCTCTCTCTGACGTTCTCTTGTGTTTTTCCTCCAGTTGTCTCAGTCGGTCCAGTGCGCAGTGGAGAATAACTCTCTCACCATCGAGCCCATCGCCATGTCTGCTCTGCACACGGTCAAAGCCCTCGAAAGGGGAGGACCCAAGTAAGTCATGGATGGATGAATCCATTTAAACAAAACACATCAGTCCCCTTCTTTCACGCTTTTGGCCAATCAGACGAATTCAAGGAATTGTGAAAAATCGTGCATGCATCAGAATCAATTTGTTCTCTTTTCACTCAGAAAAATGCTGATTTACATCTTCCAATAATGTGCACTAAATATCTTTTATTCATATAATGACAAATCCAATTAAAAATGCAAGCTGAACAATAAAAAAAAAAAATGTGAAAGCAAATAATGAAGTTATGTGAGCATGTTTGCATTTCTTTTCAAATTTGACAGAATGCAAATTATGATGCACTTTGCATTTTTAGAAAGCTAGTTATATATATAAATTATATCATTACATTTAATTTAATACCATTATAGCAGCCAGTGCTTCACCTGGCTTCTGCTTTTGATAAGTCCAGATCAAAGTTAAGCGTCTTTGATTCGGCGTGTGGGACCCTCTTTAATTCTGCCTGCATTGGGGGAAACAAATACACATGAATCCGACCGATTGCACTTTGATCTGGGAAGTCTCACTTCAATCCCTCTTTAATCACTGTTTGATCTGGGGTTGTTTTCACAGCGGTTGCCGGACACCCATAGAAACGTAAGTCAGTGCAAGAACCAGATGTGCATGAAATCCTGTTTACACTAACACATCCGTTTCTGTTCTGTCCGGAGAATTATTATTATTATTTTTTTTTTTACACCTAATTCAATTGTTTTTTGCGAAAACCCCTTGTCTTGCAATGTGCATCTCACTTTGTATAATTGACATAATATTTATTTTATATTATATATTTAATTGATATTTTTGTGTCTTCAGGTTTCAGTGTTAGAATCGTTTATGTTGAAAGTAACAGGTTTTCTGTGGGCTTGTATCTCATTGGCTGTTAAGAGTGTCTAGTCATTTGATTGACAGCTCTATTGACCAGTGTTCTCTTTTCTCTCTTCACAGTAAATGTGCGCTGAGCGGCATGTCCCGCCCCTGCCGACATCGCATCAAACTGGGAGATAAAGAGAATTACTACTATATATCTCCGTCTAGCAGAGCACGAGTATTTGTCTATACTCACTCATTCTTCATAATCAGTTCTCAGGTGTTTATTCCAGGACGGGGTTAATAAACAGCGTTCTCTCCTCACAGATCACCGCCGTGTGTAATTTCTTCACTTACATCAGGTACATCCAGCAGGGCCTCGTCAGACAGGACGGTGAGTTATCAACTGTTTACTAGTCTCCTAGAATTCAGTTTATGAATGACTGTTTAGGATAGATTTAAAAAATATCTTGGATTCAAAGAAATAATGAAAAAGATCTTAACCCAACTAACTTATTAATACAATTATATTTGATATATATTAAAATTCCATATAAATTTGCAAGTGAAAAGAAAAATATATTTATTACTTTAAATATTACATATTTATTTATATTAAGTTATGTATATTTGTATATTTTATGTGTATTTTATTCACAACTAATTTAAATATATAATAATAAGAATAAAAATTATTTATTTTTATATTTATATTACATATATATATATATATATATATATATATATATATATATATATATATATATATATATATATATATATATTTTTTTTTTTTTTTTTTATAAGTATTTTTATTACTAGTATATGTGACCCTGGAGCACATATCCAGTCAGAAGTAGAATGAGTATATTTGTAGCAATAGCCAACAATATTGCATATTTTTATTTTATGCCAAAAATCATTAGGATATTAAGTTAAGATCATATTCCATGAAGATATTTTGTATGTTTCCTACCATAAATATATCAAAACATAATTTTTGATAAGTAATATGCATTGCTAAGAATTTCATTTGGACAAATTTAAAGATGATTTTCTCATTACTCATTAGATTTAAATTTTTTTGCCCACTCACATTTCAGATTTTCAAATAGTTGTGTCTCTGACAAATATTGTCTGATCATAAACCATTCATCAAGGGAAATGTATTCAGCTTTCGGATGATGTATATATCTTATGACCCTTATGATGATTGGTTTTGTGGTCCAGGGTCTCACACACACATAGTAATTGTAATTTTCCTGCGGTTGCAGTCCAGCAGATGTTTTGGGAAGTGATGCGTCTGCGGAGAGAGATGAGTGTGGCCAAACTGGGATACTTTCTGACGGAGGAGAGCTAGAGAGCCAGCACACTGCACACTGCACACAGCACACTCATCTCAACTTTCACTCAAACACCTCCATGCTGCTGTTTTCCAGCTCCATATTCCTGCATGTATTCAGGGAAGCACTACAGACCCATTCCCAGAGCACTAGCACTCAGAGTCTACGGATAACACTTTCACTCTCCACAGGTCTGTGATGTTCTAGCTTTGGGAAAGACTGAATGCAGTAAAAGTGTCGCATTGTTAACACTGAGCTAAATGTTTACAGTCATCCTCAACAACAGGACGTTTTTCCCATTTATCGGCAAAAAGTCTCTGATATGTGGAGACTTAAAAAAAAAATTCTCTCACACTTCTGACTTTTTTTTCCTCATCATTGTGAGTTTACATCTCGCAGTTCAGAATTCTGAATTTACATCTCGCGATTCCAGGGGTTCCAATTTACATCTCACAATTCTGAATTTCTCTCAGAATTCTATTTTTCTGTTATTGAAAAATAGGTAACCGACTCTTTATCTCGCACTTCTGATTTTTGTTTTGCAGTTTTCACGTTTATATCCCACAGTTCTGACTGTTTAAGTGTTTGTCCCCAAAAAAGATTTTTTCTTGCCATTTGCGAAGAGTCCTGCATTAAACACATAGCTTGAACCCTCCGATGTTTAAATATCAACAGACATTGTTTAGTTTTTCTTTCTAGAAAGATAGTAAAATAATTGTCTTGTATTTGAAGAAGTCTTCTGTTGTTTTCGCTCTAGTCGGAACATAAAAAGGATGATATTCCAGCATCCTGTATGTTCTTCAAATCTGTTAACAACAGCTCATCACCGGTTTGACGAAGACTGAATGCTAATGCTAGTTGGAAACTCATAATTCTAGTCATTCCAGCAATAGAATCCATTCTGCTAGAGCTTCATCTGCAGGACTACACCATCATGTGCAATGCATATACACCATATACGGTGATTTCTGTGCACATTATCGGTTTACAGCTTTGAATGGACAATCCTCCAGAGATCTTCTCTATGCAAGTGTCTGTTACTGACGCTCGTGCATGCAGCAGCACTTATGTTATGAATGCTTAACATTGTACACAAGTTATGGTACTTGTACCATGATGCATCACACTCCGTACACTAGATTATAACTGTTGCATGAGTGATTGACAATCGCTGTCTTACGGCACAAAAACAGTGTTTACAGTGTAGAACTCGCTTGTGGTGGACTGTCATATTTAATTTGATATGTGTGAAAACATGCTTTCAGTAGGTTGGGTTTTCTCTCTTGTTTCGTTTTTTTTAACTGGAAATGTTTGGGAAATATGTTTTGTCAGCCTTGTTTTCATTCGTGACACATTAAAGATGGCGTCTACCCTCAGGTCTGTTGCCTCATGTTCAGATGACCTTTAAACTCCATTAAAAGCATCTTCAGAATATAAACGTGTGACTCAGTTCTGTCTTGTGGATAATGAATGCGTTTTCCAAAGATAACTTTATAGCTTCATGTAAGAACCGTGTGCTTTATTCAAAATAGTTTGTGTATGAACGTACAAACACATACTCATGGTATATATTTATGATTTTATGAGGAAAATCCTGTAAAAACACTCATTTGCCATTTCTGGATCGTTCCAGTAGTGCATTTATGATGCTTAAAATCATAGTTTTTAAACATTATGTCAATGTCTAAGCTTATTTAAATGTATAATACATATATGCATGATGTCACAGCACAATCTTAGATTCTATTGGCTGAGGTTAAGTTCATCATATGTAGGAACGAACACACGGCACATAATTTACATCAGCAAAAACAGAAGTTAGCACAAAAGTAACTAATTAGATGTCTATGAACAAATATTAATATTCTGCTACAAAGATTGACACTACCGTTCAAAATTTGGAGGTCGGTAGGATTTTGTTGTTTTTGAGAGAAGTCTCTTCTGCTCAGCAAGGTTGCATTTATTTGATGACAAATGCAGTTGAAAACAGTACTATTGTTAAATATTATTTTGAATGTAGTTTAAAATGTAATTTATTCCTGTGATGCGCAGCTGTATTTTCAGCATCTTTACTCCAGTCACATGATCTTCAGAAAACAGTCAAAAATACTGATTTACTGCTCAAGAAACATTTATGAATGTTGAAAACGGTTGTGATGCTTCATATTTTATGTGGGAACATTATTGTTTCAGGATTCTTTGATGAACAAAAAGTTCAAAAGAACAGCATTTATTTAAAATAGAAGTATTTTGTAACATCATACATTTCTTTACTGTCACTTTTGATCAATTTAAGCTGTACTTTCTGAAGAAAAGTATTAATTTCTTTAAAAAAAATATAAAAAGATCTCACTGACCTATTAACAACAGAAAACTGAGAAGTATGCATTAAAGCAAGTGTGTCTGTACATCAGCTGATGTGACGTCACATGAGGGAGGGCCCAGACAAAGGGCGAGAACACTGGGAGAAATCTTAGAAATGCTTCCATTCATGTTCACACAGGTTTCATTCAAACAGTGTTTCAGGTTGTGAAATCAGACTGTGGTTATGAAACTGGAATATTGAACATGTGAACACAGAGCAAATGATTTTCCAAACCAGTTTCACCTTGACTCCATTTCAGCTTCTTCTCTGACAGCATTCTGCGCTCGCCGGCTCGGCTTTCCGAATGATAAATCTGCGAGAAATAACAAAGTATATGTTTTATACATTGCACTCAACAGCTAAACAGATAAACAACAGATAAACAGCTAAACAACAGCTTGAAGTGGATATTTTTGTTTTTAACACACCTTTGGTAGCAGCCGAGGAAGAGCACTATCAAAGCCACGCCCCCTAGGACTGACATCACTGACGCAACAATGGAGGCGGCGGAAAGGGGCGGAGCTGCAGGTTCTGCATATGCAACAAACAATAGCTCATTTATGTGATTAATATGCCATGGATTGAGGAAACGGCAGAGTCTGCTCACCGGTGCAGGTGTGACCTCCAGGTGTGTTCAAGCACTGCAGGTGTGGAGGACAGACGGACGGATGAGCAGAACATTCATCAATATCTGAAATGACCAAAAAATAAAAAATATTTTTTAAAACATTTTGTGTCAAATGGATGTCAATTTCTAAATTATATTACATTTTTATTTTATTTAATAGTTAATTATTATTTTATCATTAATATTTACCATTTAATTTAATATTTAATAAATTATTTATATGTCATTTTAATATAATTCATTTAATTTAAAGAGTGTCCATTAATGTCCAAAAGAAATGAGTGGAACATTCAATAATTCTTAAAATAACCAATAAAAGCGTACTTATACTTTTTTATTTATTTAATATTTAATATCAACTGTTTAACATTTTATTATTAACATTTACTAGTAAATGTAATACTTTTTTATATTTAATGTAATATTTGTTATTTAATATTTAGTTTAATAATGTACATGAATGTCCAAATGTTCAATGTTTTAATAAATTGGGTGCCAGGTGGATCAGTCAAGTTTAATATTTAATGGTGCTGTCAAATAATTAATCGTATCCAAAATAAAAGTTTTTGTTTAAAATATGATACGTACAGTATGTGTATATTTATTATGAATATGTTAATAAAAGCACATACAGCATTTATTATGAAAATATTTGTGTGTGCATACATTTACATATACATTCTTATATTTTATATTATATATAATTATTAGAGATGTTCCGATACCCTTTTTCTCTTCCCGATACCGATTCCGATACCTGGGCTCAGGGTATCGGCCGATACCGAGTACTGATCCGATACCTGGGTGTATATCTGTATATACAGCTGTATATACTACTAGCCCTGTGTAAATTGCTAGAATTTTTTTATGGTGTGCTTCAGACAGATCCCTCAATAAAACATGAACAAATACATGGTGAACTACTGTATTTATTACAGTATTTTTATTATCTAACATGAATTTGACAGTATTATTTATTTTCTTATGCAAAAAAGAACTTCAAATGCAGCCAAAAATCTAACACCGCAAACTAAAAAAGGTATTTAAGTTTTACAATATAACTGTATAAAAAAACTGCAACAAATAAGTCTAGGAATATAAAAAAAGATCTATTAATCAGATAATCTCTAACAAGTAAAAAACAAGCAACCATCTAGGCATAATTATTATTATTATAGAGATGTATTATTATTACTGTAGGCTACAACAGTAGCTTTATATATTGTCAATTTACTCATGTAAACCAAACATTTATTTTAATGGGCTGCCATGAAGATCTTTGAGTGTCTGTGTTTATGATATGACAGTATTCTCAAATGAAACGGTAAATTCTCATGAAGTGACGGTTTATGCGTTCGTGTCCTCATGACACACAGCAGAGACTACAAAACAGCGAGCTCTCGCGCATCTGTGCCAGTCACCCACAGAGATGTAGATTTTGCGGGAGTAATATTTAAATAGTATTTTGCAGTTTAATATTCACAGACACTAGTATATATTCGGCTACTGTCTGGAGCCCTGCGCTTTGACTTACACGGAAGCGACTGAACGCAGCTGCCGGTACTGAATATACTCGAGAGTCTGTAACTACCGGTACTACAGAGACATACTGCTAACCACTGATCTATAATATAGTAGCGGCTTCACTGTCTTTTGGCAGTTTAGAATGTGATGAGTGATCCAGTCATATATAGATAAGGGCTGCTAACGCGTTTTCATTTCTTCTTCGCTGCTCTAAACAGGGGTTGCTTGTGGCAACACAGCACAACTTCCTGTGTTTTCAATGCATTTTGAGCAGCGAAGAAGAACCGTGCAGCGGTTAGGCAAAGCTTGCGGTCATAACTAGGTCTTTTTTAAGAAAATGGTATCGGATCGGTATATGGGTTCATGTACTCGCCGATGCCGATGCCAGAATTTGTTGTGGTATCGGAGATATTTCCGATACTAGTATCGGAATCGGAACAACTCTAATAATTATATTTAGTATATAAACATTGTTTTAATAAATTTGGTGTCAGATGGATCAGTCAATTTCCAAATTTACTTTGACATTTAATTAGTTATGAATTTTTTTTATATTAACTGTGTAATACTGTATAATTAAAATGCACTATTTTATTTTACATTAACTATGTAATATTTCATACAACATTTACTGTAGCATTAAGTTAAATGTTTAACTGAACTGAACCTAGGCAGGTGGGCGGTTGTGGGGTCCACAGCTGGGTGTTGGGGTCACAGCTGATTTGTGTGGCTCCCTGAAGCAGGTATCCAGCAGGACACTGATAAATCACAGCAGATTCACACAGAATAGAGAAACCCAGACTCAAGCGCGGGACCGCGCCACAGACCGGGTCTGAAAACGAGACCCAAATATTGGCAGAATATGAATAACACACATCCAAATAAAAGGATCATTTGATTGTTTTCACGTTTTCGGTCGCTAATACCAGTGTCAGGTTCTCTCCACGCTGAGAGGTTCATGTGGCCGATGTGTGCACAGGACAGAAGCTCGTCTGGGTGGAGTGTGTGCGCGAAAGGGTCAAAGGGCACCAGCTGGATGTGTGTGTTGTCACAAATGATGCGGGACAGAGATGTGGTGCGCAGCGCGTCTCTCTGAGCGGAGCTGAACACACCTTCATTCTGCCACCAGAACCTAAACACATTTCATATCACACCCAACTCACAACTCAATATTGACCCTACAGGAAGTGGAATATCACATTACCTGTCACCGTCTCGGAGCGCTTCGAACTGTTTGGCGATCAGGCAGGCCAGCAGCGGCCCCACACGGCCCCCGGGCAGAGCCGGCTCTGAAATGGCCCCGACCCACACGTCTATGTTCTTAGCTGTTCCATAGAGATGCAGCAGCTTCCTGGCCAGAACTCCATTACCCAGAATGCCTGCTAAATCAGACTCATTCACAGGAGCTGAGAGACCGCAGAGCTCTCGCCACGCGCTGTAACCTGCAGAGAGAGAGAAAAAAATAACACAGGGCAAAATAAAAGTCTGGCACAACATACTCTGATTAGTGAAATTAGTAGAAAATAATTACAAACGTGTTATTATATGGTTTAAATTATAGGGTAGACAACAAATAAAATTCATACTTAAAAAAAAAAAAAAATATATATATATATATATATATATATATATATATATATATATAGTATTTTATTTTAGGTTAAAATAAAAGACTAGTGTGACATCTTTCAGGTTAAGATAAGATTTAGTATAATAAAAATTTGTACAATATTAGGAAATACAATTATTATAATGTCAGGAAACATCATTATTTATTTTTTTATTACATTTTATTTTATATAAGACCAAAGTAAACAAGCAAGTAAATTAAATAATTAATAATGAGCATATTTATCTTCTCAAGTCCATTTAAGTTATTGTAATTTTTTGCACATTTTTATATTTTTCTAAGTGTAAACATGACAGGAGCTTTAATAAGTTGTAATTGAATCTTTACTAATGAATACAGAAAAAAATTAAAAATAAATAAATAAACTGCATTAACAAACATATAAATTAGATTTTTTTAATTGCATATAATAAACATATTTAATCCAATAAATATTTAAGCAAATATTTTTATATACTTAAGATTATAAGAGTACTTGTATTTTCCCAAATCTACTGTAATCTATCAGTTAAACTAAATCTTGCGAGTAGTGATATTTGTAGTGTTTTAAGTCACATACTAATAATAAAATAAGCCAATTTTATCCTATATATCCTATAATTTGCCTGAAAAATACTCAATGCAAGCATGTGAATACAGGTGCTTCTAGCTTCTAGAGAAAACTTGATTTCTGTGTTACACAAACAAATTTAAATAATAAAAAAGCCATATTATGCTTAGTAGAGTGATGTGTCATTATGTTACCAGTATATCAGAATCAAATGCAACCATAAGTCGAGTCTCTTGTGCACTTCAGCAATTCAAATCCCTCACTTATGGGATTTAATTTCAGTTAGGATGCTCCCTCAGAAGCCAGTTGCCTATGTAGGCGAAGCAGCTCACTATGCTCAACTAATGACAGCCTGCTGACTGGCACCTTGTAGGCCGTGATCTCGACCCCTCTGCAGGTTTAACGCCGCCAGGTCGAGTGGCAGCCCTCCCTGAGCCTGGAAGAGCCTCTCGGTCAGTTCCTCCACCATCATCTGATCTGCTGTCTGCAGTTTAGCTGGGGACAACAGCAAACCACGCAGCACAGGATCAATGCCACCTGCACACAAGAACACTCATTATGCATCATAACGTCATGCTGTTGAGTACAAAATACCTTCTTTTATGCTCCACAAAAGAAAGGTTTGAAACAACATGAGGGTGAGTAAATGATGACATGTTTATGTTTTTATTTTTATTATCATTATTATTTTTAATGAAATGATGAAAAAAAACTTAATCTGCCAGTAGGTGGCGGTAAATGTTTTTATGAATCATTCATTCATTTGATTCATTCACACAGCTGATTCTTTTATAAATGGGTCTTTGAATCATTGATTCACACGATTTGTTCTAAAAGCGGATTTATTTAGAAATGAAACACCGCTGTGTTGCTCGAAGACATGCCTTAATTCTCCTGTGGCTTTAAATGGTAATATGCTATCTGCAAAATTGAGCAAAAACACATAATTTGTATTTAAAATATAACAATATCAACTATTTACTGAACTGTTGAAAATCACATTTGTGAGCCTGGAGCACAAAACCAGTCTTAAGTCGCTGGGGTATATTTTTAGCAATAGCCAAAAAAACATTATATGGATCAAAATTATTTTTCTTTTAATGCCAAAAATCATTAGGATATAAAGTAAAGATCATGTACCACGAAGATATTTTGTAAATTTCCTACCGTAAATATATCAAAACTTAATTTTGATTAGTGGTATGCATTGCTAAGAATTCATTTGGACATCTTTAAATGTGATTTTCTCAGTATTTTGAATTTTTGCACCCTCAAATTCCAGATTTTCAAATAGTTGTATCTCGGCCAAATATTGTCAGATCCTTATAAAGATGATGTATAAATCTCAATTTGAAAAACTGACACTTAATATAATTTTTGATATTTGGGACAAAATCAGCACTATTGCTCTACGTGCTTGTGTGTTGCTACATTTTAAATATGGTAATTTTTTTCTTACAAAACGCATCGATTCACTAGAGGAGGTCTTTGTTCACCCCCTGTGTTTATTATGGATGGATGCGCTTTATTGCACTTCTTTTGGACTGATGCACTGCAACACCCATTGACTGCCATTAAACAGCTTGAAAGACCATTTTTAATAGAGCTCAGACTGGATTCGTCTGAAAGAAAAAAGTCATATACACCTAAGATGCTTTTAATATTTGGGTTAACTGTCCCTTTAACTGTGTGTGTGTGTGTGTGTGTGTGTGTGAAACAAACCTTCTTGCACGACTCTCCAGGATGCAAACAAAGAGTGGTGTAACGGCAGAGCCGGGTGCTCAGGGCTCAACCGGTAATCAGGTCCGAGGCGGTTCACAACCGGATGCACGGTAACGTGTGCAAACCGAAAGGCAGCGGTGGAGAAAATGTTTGAGATGCTGGGGTCAGCCGTGGGGTTGTAACCTTTGTATAGGGGCATGAGGGCCAGGTAAGCACTGTGTCCCAGGACTCGGGGCAAGTAGTGATCCCATGTCAAGATCTTCCAAACAAGATTCAGCAAGTCAAAGACATGCATAAATGAAGTAACCTTTTATTATGTTTTTCAGGTTTTATCTTCTCACCTGGTGGACTGCGCCCAGTATTTTTCTGGCCTCCTGGTACAGCGTGTCCGGACTCCAGTGTGGGTTGAGCTTGTGAAGCTCCTCAGCCAATCGGTTGTGTTCTCTCAGAAAGAGCGTGTGCAAAGCGATCATACCCAAGTGCTCATTGGCCCGGGAGTCACCTGAGACACACACACAAAAACAGCTCATCAACTGGCCAGTTTAAATCAGAAAGAATCAAAGCAAAGACCTATCTGGGACATCTTTAATAAAATGACCGAAATAGGGACTTATTTTCCTTTTTTAATAAGGTGTTTTAGCTTTAATAGCTTTAATAGCTTTAAAGTCGACATGAAAAAAATCATTATAAATAATCAGAATAATCAGAAAAATGCCTACAACCTGCTTGGAAACAGAACGATCTGTTCCCCATGGATATGTTGAGCCTTTGCTGTGTCTCTGAGAGTGGGACGGGGTCGATCCGCTCCCGTGGGCCGCAGGGGTCAAGGTTCATCTGCGTGCGGGTCAGGAAGGGCATGAAGCCGAGCCCTTGGTCTGAGTGGAGCTGGTTGACGGCGAGCAGGCCGAGAGGGGACGAGAGGTTTCTGAGGGCCTCGCTGAGCCCATCTGAGCTCCCGTACACCATGCTGGCGTCCACGAATGCCGTGATAGCGTTCAGCTGCTCCCGGTGACCGAGTGGAATCGTACAGCTGGGAGCAGAGCGGAAAAACGGCATGCAGCTCTGAGTCCCTGTGCGAGGATCGGAGAGAGGGATCTGAATGTGAAGAAGAAGGAACAGATGTTCAGAGTGTGTACGAACCAGCATCTGTTTTAAGTAGGGCTGCCTTTTCTGGTCGACTAGTAGTCATTCATTCTAAGCGTTAGTCAACTAATCACAAATTTATTAAAGGGATAGTTCATCCAAAAAAGAAAAAATCTGTCAGTAATTATGCACCTTCACATCATTCCAAACCTGTAAGACCTTCGTTCACCTCCAGCTTGGGCTTGGGCGCTCTGTACGAGGGCAATCCGGGTCGACCAACGAGCGATGCCAACATAACAACTGCCTCAAAACGATGGCTGATTGCTGGCCCTGAAAACATTCCTGCAAGCCTTCAAGGGGAACACGTCCTGGTGCACTCGGACAGCATGACTTTGGTAACCTATATCATCCACCAAGGAGGCCTCGGGTCACGTACCCTTTACAGGATGACTCAAAACCGCACAGAGAGAACTCCTCTCACTACGAGCGGATCATTTTTTGGGCAGACTGAAGCAGGAACAGACAGGAAGCAGATATGTTGTCAAGGGACAAAGTAGCTACAGGGGAATGAATGCTATATCCCCAGACAGTTCAGATGATCTGGTCAGTTTTTTGGCAGGGCAAGAGTTCGACCTCTTCGCCTCCCAACCTAGTTTTCAAGACAGCGGGATGTTCTGGCCCACGGTTGGCCCAACACCCGTCTATATGCCTTCCTCTCAAACCCCAGCTACCCCAGTTTATGAGGCGAATTAGGGACACAATATGGTCTCTTCTCCTTGTGGCCCCTCTCTAGAGGAACCAAGTCTGGTTTCGGGAGATGATCCAGCTACTATCTGCAGCACCTTTATCAATACCACTGAGGAGAGAATACCACCTTCTCTCACAGGCACAGGGCAAGATTTGACTTTTTTTTAAAGCTACTTTTAACAAGCAGTGTGCTTTATCCTTTGGTGAATTGCTGTTGTGATCTTTGATTTTTGTTTTGTGTTGTAATGTTAACTTGTATATACTGTGTTATTTATTGCTGCTTTCTTGGCCTGGTCACTGTTGAAAAAGAGATTTTAATTTCAATGAGGTTTTAACCTGGTTAAATAAAGAAATGAACTGTAAAGCTTCATGTCTGGCCACTCGAAGGGAGTGTAGCCAAATCCCAGCGAGAGTCAATAGTTGTCCACTGAAGCTAAGCAGGGTTGAGCCTGGTCAGTTCCTGGATGGGAGACCTCCTGGAAAAACTAGGTTGTTGTTGGAACAGATGTAAGTGAGTCCAGTAGGGGTGCTCAACCTGTGGTCTGTGTGGGTCCTAATGCCCCAGTATAGTGATGGGGACACTATACCGTAAAAAAACCCACTGTCTTTCAGATAAGGTCCTGACTCTGTGTGGTTATTAAAAATCCCATGGCAATTCTCGTAAAGAGTAGGCGTGTTTCCCCGGTGTCCTGGCCAAATTCCCTCCACTGGTTGTCAATCATGGCCTCCTGATCATCTCCATCCACTCGACTGACTCTATGACTCTCTCTCCTCTCCACCTGTAACTGGTGTGTGCTGAGCGCACTGGCGTCGCTGTACTCATCCAGGTGGATGCTGCACACTGGTGGTGGTTGAGGAAAGACCCCTCATATGATTGTAAAGCGCTTTGGGTGCACAGCAATACACAGTATAGCGCTATATACGTGCCTCATTCAAGTTATCAGAGACCGAGATGACAGAAAGTGCGTCATGTTTGCTTTCTTTATTTTACAAAAGCACAATGTTGTTATGTTATTTTGAGAGCACACAAATAAATGTAGAGTCTTTACAGATTAAAAAAAAGTATTACTCTTATCTGTATGTGAGTATTTTAAGAGCAAGTGAGCGCTCCGGCGCAATAGTTAGTCGACTATTAGGGGGCAGTCCTTGTTATCAGGGTGTAATACGCACCTGTATTGGAAAACACGGTGTGTCTCTGTTGCAGGTTTGTGTGCAGTCCGCTCCGGTCTTAAAGGCTGCTGTGCTGGGGCTCTGAGGGGTCAAAGTCAGGTCATGATCGATCCACTGACCCCACTCCACCAGCAGATGAGACAGAGACATGTCCAGAGAGATGTTCTCGTTATGAGTGTACAGAACCTCCTGCGACACGCTGCGGACCTGCACAGAGACAATAAGATCTGATTGAATCCGGAAGACTTATTTGGTCTTATTTTATCTTCAGTTTGTTTTTTGTTTTTATTGGCATTGATGGTTCTATGAATAACCTTTAACATGGAATCTTTCCATTTCACAATAGGTTCTTTATAGTAAAAGAAGGTTCTGTAGAATATTAAATTATAAGAAAGTGACAAAAAAGTGAAAAAGAACAAAAAAAGTATAAAAAGTGTTCCTGTAGCTCAATTGGTAGAGCATTGCTTTATCAAGCGCAAGGTTGGGGGTTTGATTCCCTGGGAACACAGGTTGGTAAATATTTATAGCCTGAATGTACTGTAAGTCGCTTTGGATAAAAGCGTCTGCTAAATGCATACATTTTATTATTTAATTTAATTTAATAAAAAGTGAATTTTTATGCAACAAACTAAGAGGGGTGTTAAAAATCAATCATATCTATGATACATAGTGATGCTGTGGATGTGGATGATTTTGCATCGATGCAGTAATAAGCCATAATAGTTTATCGTTTATAATTTAATTAAATTAAAAGACTAAAATTTTGTTTATTGTTGCACTAGGATTAATTTATAATTTAATATTATTTTATTACACATTTTTGATAATAATGAATTATTTTAGTAATTGTGTTTATATTTGAACCATTTTAATAATAATAATAGTAATGTAATTTGTAATGTTGTTTTATTTATTTATTTATTTAACCAATTTGGCACCATTTCCCATTGTATAGATTATGTATTATTATGCAAAATATCTCATTATATGTAAACACTTTAACATTATAAATGTTAATGTATTTTTCAGGCTAATAAAGCACACTTAATTTCAAATTTCAAGAAGAAAATCAATAACATTATATAAAAGCCAGAACAACAACTTTGATGACATCACTCTTACAGGTGGCAGTGTGTGGTTGTGGTAGGTGTGTTTTGGGTTCCAGCCCCTGGGGGCTCCTCGAGGGTCCTCGTACTCCGGCGAAAGCCAGCGGGTGTAAGCAGTGTTTGCCGCCCCCCATTGAGGGTTTTCTCTGCACAGTGAAAAACAGCATTGATAAGAGAAAATACGATGCTTTCTGAGAACAGAAACTGAATGAACAATGATATATGTTGATATCGAGTGCACCTGTTGTTGCAGTGTCCTGTGATGGTACGGTAACGTTTGGACAGACAGTCAGATTTACACACGGGGCTCAGTGTCTCTGAGGAACAGCCTGTAACCTGCAGTATGGTCTCCATGTCTTCTGCACTGAAAAGCTCTGAAACGCACACATCAGAAGTTGATACGACTTCAAAATCATGTACTTGTAAATGACCCAAATGTGTGTGTGTACCAGTGGGGTCGGGTTTGTCCATGGAGTTTGTGTAAACCATCTCTCTAATCAGCTCTACAGTATTATCCAGAAACTCAGCAGATCGGACATGGCTTCTGGTTTTAGGGCCGGTTTGTTTAAACAAGGCCAGCAGGTCACTGGGTCGCACAGAACCCTCTGATACGGACGTCTTCACCCTGATAGAAAGCAGACAGAAAGCATAATATAGAAAATAAATCATTTTATACCCATGTAATCTAATTGTATGACAACTCGTGACTCATTTGGGTCTATTTTGACTCAGTTTCTTTTATTGATTTGATTGGTGGATACTTAAATCAAATGAGCTTTGACTTTGAGTAAGTGTCACCTGTCATTGGTGTGAGCGTACGCGGCGTCTGTCAGCTCTCTGGCTCTGCGTAAAGCTTCCTGGATGAAACTAGATCCCAAATACACTAAAAAAACACCGCTAAATATTCAATTCAAAAACTGGCATTCAGTTTTAATATCAGAGTTGACAAAAATGCAATAATGGAATTCAAATACTGTGACCTTTATATTTTGAACCATAACAATTCTAACTGGATCTGTAGAGTATACTTTGGTACCTGTTGCATTCTGGGAAGGAAAATGAGATGTGGCTGACAGCGGCAGACACAATATCAGAAGTATAGATATAATCAAGCATGAGGAAGATTCCTGCGATGAGAATAATATACATGTATTAGCCTGCTGATACTTAATAAACCAAACAGGTTTAAATAAGAATATGAATATATAAATGTATAAAATATATACTGTATTTATACATGCGTAATAAGCATACACAGTACACATAAATATATAATGTAATATAATGCAAACAAAAAATTTAATTTTTTTAAAGGATTAATCTTCTGAAAGCACTAATTTTAATGAATGTCTGACAAAAAGTTGAGACACAACCTTGAAGCCTTATGAAACATGTATGTCCTTGAAAAACAACCTTGCTTTGATACGAGATATTATTAAGTGTTGCATATAATAAAACATTTTTATCCATTTTATTGCGTAACGATTGAACCTTTCTCTGTGGACACAGGTTTTGATGTAGTGAGAAGACAATAAGTGACAATAAGATTTGATAAAATAATGATTAAATTAAACTGAAGGGGATAATTGTGTTAAACGTTACATTCTATTATTAATCCCTCATAACATTTACATTCGAAAACATTTTTATTTTTGAACCTAATAGCAGTTACAATTGCTGGACATGTTTTATCCCATGTCTCAAGAATCAGTGCTATACCAAAAAATAAAAAATAAATAATAATTTAAAAAAAACTATAAAACCCAAAATACTATTATGAAATAAAAATGATTATGCTGTATTTTAAATGTACAATTTATTTTTTTAAGATATATATATATATATATATATATATATATATATATATATATACACACACTCACACAAACACACACTAACAAGAACAAAACGAAACATTATATATAGCAGAATTAGGCAGCTACTATATATTACAATATTACTATAAATATTTATATCAAAAATAATATTTGTGTAATTTTTGATGCACCTACCAAGCACGTCGTATCCATCTGTACGGTCTTCTATACTCACTCTTGTTCTTGCTTCAGATGTGCACATTAATGTACAAAAATATTGTAGATAAATAACAATGAATACAGAAAATAAATATGTTCAGTTAAGTGTTTAAATATGTAAGTACTAATGCATCAGCAACTATTACATTGTGTGACTGTACAATTCTGTGTAATTATGCGTGTGAGAAGGAGTTTTATATGCTGGCTTTGGTCTGCAGGTATGTGCAGAATTCTGTTATCTGTGTGACTGGTGACAACAATTCAACATCAAACGATCCCCAACACACACGGAGTGACTGTCTCGCCCTAATGAGCTCTCCATCCAAACACATCACGCTCTATCTAACGGGGTTATCGACACAATCACTCCTCGTGGAAGTCACAGAGAGCCACTGATAGAGCTTAGGGTCATCCTTGAAATTCTGTGGGAGTTTTATGATCTTATTATGGTCTAAGTCGAGTAAAAACACAGGTTTTCTCACCAAAAACTCAAAGAAAATGATTTGAGGAAACCTCTGGAGAACAAATGCGGTTGGATGACACTTACTGAACCTAGGAACAGATCATCTAAAATGAATATTTGCTGAAAATGTATGCACTCACAGGATATCAAAGATGTAGATGAGTTTCTTATTTATTTATTTACTTACCTTTATTTTACCAGGGAAGGAAATCACATTGAGATCTCTTTTACAAGTGCGCCCTGGCCAAGAAGGCAGCACATAGAAGATACACTTTAACAGACAACAAGCAAAAAATTTAAATTTGTTGCACAAAAATATTAAAAATACCAAAAACAAAATCACAATTTAAACCAATCACAAGCATGATGATAAATTTGATTTAGATAAGACTTTAATTCAATAAGAGTTCTCTTTCTTCATCAGTTTTTGCGAAATGTAGCATTACATCACTTGCTCACCAATGGATGTGAATGGGTGCCGTCAGAACGAGAGTCCAAGCAGCTGATTAAAACATCACAATAACATTAAACCATTGCTTCTGGCTAAAACAGAAGTCCATAATATATTAACACTTCATTCAATGAAAAAGTTCATCACAACAAAATGCACCCATATATTAATTAAGGGCTGTTTCGGCTTATAAACAGTTCTTGATCAGTCCATATTTTATGTATTATGGATGTGTAGTTTAGCTGGAACAATGGTTAAAAATTAAAATGACAAACATGCAGTTTTTCATTTCTCAAGACATTATTTGATAGAGTGATGTGGATTACAGTGATGTTTTTATCAGCTGTGTGGACTCTCATTCTTTTTTATTTTATTTATTTATTTATTTTTTTTAAAAAGTGTGGACTCTCATTCTGACGGCACCCATTCACTGTAGAGGATACACTGGTGAGCAAGACATACAATGCTAAATTTTTTCAAATAATTTCTGATAAAGAACTCATTTCAAGTGCTCATTTCAAGGGTGAATACATTTTAAGCTAATTTTCATTTTTAGGTGAACTGCTTCTTTAACATTTAGTGTTAGAGGAGTTTGTTGTCAGTGCTTCCCGTAATCCTTCTTTTTCTGCCCACCTGTGGATGACACTTCTGCTGGCACAGGGACGATCTGATAGAAGACACACCTGGAAAAGAGGTCAGTGGAGCAACAGAGAAAAACAGACCGTTCTGAAAGTCTGATAAGAGAAATTGGAAAGTGAGGAGAACTTCGGGGATTCCAGGTCGATGACTTTAAAAGGCTGTTGTTCTCGGCAGGTTTGATGCAGCACACGTCTGACGAAACCAGAAGAAGAAACCAGTGTCAAGCTGGCACAAGATGTAGATGTGTTTGTGTAGCACAGCACATCCATTTACAATCCAAATCTAGTGTCAGTGTGAAAATAATGAGCTTAATAAAATCCTCACAGGTCGATTGTTAGGACTCTCTTCATGCATTCAAATAAAGTTAGTTTGCATGAAGAGCGATGAAGAAAGATTCTCTCAGTCATGCGTTCAAAGGAACGACACTTTCGACGCGGTTATTAATGAACATGAAACTAATATTTATTGTGCTTTTCATTAAGAGCAGCCTGTTAAACCAGCTGAGCCACATGGCATTAGTTACAAAACCTCTTTTAGTTCATACATTCACAATTATTTATAGTTATCTCTGATTAAAAGAACACTGTGTTGTTAGTTTTTCCGTTGTTTCACAAGGTTCTCAAATACTTTCATTAAGGCTATTAAATATATATATATATATATTTATATAAGGGATATATTTTATATTCTACATAGTTCTAAAACCACATGAAAACACATTGGGCCTTATTCTTACATAAATTGTTGCATTCAATTCAATAGGATGATTTATGTGCATTTATGAATGATTTAAAAAAGCCCATGGTTAATACTGTGTCAGCACCTTTTTAATAGGCTAAATAAGAAACAGGACAAAACACTGAAGAAGAGTTTATACCAAGTCATGTGATTCCAACGCAATGCTTTCACCATTTATGGCACAATACAGTCATAGTGCTCCTGTGAAAAACGTTGAATTGGAATCAGCGTTAGATTGACTGGAATGCATCACAGTCTGAAATCAGCTGATCTGCCACATGATCTTCAGCAAGGCAGCTGATCACAGAGAGACTGTTTTATAGATACATGACCCAAACTACTGAAGGCAGGTCGTAGTGTGTCCATACTGAGAGCAGCGCTGGGTCCCGGAGGCATATGTGGAGATCATGTGGACACAGAGGTCTTAAGCGTGCTGAGACCACAGAAAGCGATCGCAGCGCTCCAACATGCTCTGAATCAGTGCTCTAAAACATCAGAGAGAAAACAAAGAGGAATGAATGCACGAGCACAGGAACTGTTAAACATTACCTTCATTAAGAATGCAATACAAGTACACTGCGCAGTATATACTGTACCCTGCATACTATTTTCCAAAATGCAAAAAAACAATACTTTGTCATAATCATATAAACAATACAATGCCTAATATTTTCCTAAAATGACTTGTTTAGAATGGAATACTACCATTCTACTTCCTATATAATTTACATTGCCTATTATTTTCCAAAAACATATATATTAGCATACTACGAACGCAGTATGTACTGTACACTGCCTAATATTCGCCTAATATTGGACTACTAACATGCTAGCATTAAGTATTGTATATTTTTCTATATACTTATATTTTAAGAAACAGTACGTTTATGCATCGAATACTAGTGTACTGCTTTCTGAAAAGCCCAGTATTATTTTCCACGCTCTCACCTTTGCCGCTTCTCAGCCACACGAAGCAGATCGCAGACCAGCGTTGAGCGTGAGCTGAGATCGACCTGTATCCCGCGCTCCTGGAGGGCCGTCAGGGCCCGGTCCGGCCCGAAGACCCGCACCAGACGCAGGATGATGTTCTCCGGGCTGACGCGAGTGCTCCAGTCAGTCGAAGCGTCTGATAGGTCGGGAGAACTATCGCTTGTGCCGTTAGTGTCTTCTGAACAGGACCCATTGGGGCTGCTGGGAAGGGCTGAAGTGGGCGGGGCTTCGCTGCTTGAACTGATTTGCTGTGAGAGCTGGAGAAACAACACCCACTCGTCAAGAGACTGAGGTACAATACCTGCAGGAAGACAAAGAGAGAGGCATTACAGACATAGAATAACTCCACAGCGAAACCAATTAAGTGAGTTTGTATTGACAGTTTAGAGCATCTGTGTTCGTGGTACCATCATCCCCCTCTAGTAGTGTCATGTCGTCCAGTCTGCAGATGGCACTGAAAGCCTCGGGCCGCCGCTGCAGCTCTCTGCACAGGTACAGGTAACCCATCCAATACCTGAGAGACAAATAACACAGTCACAGCACACACAACTACACATTCTGATCCAATTCTGTCCAGTCTGATTCTACACTCACCCATGAGTTCTGCACATCTCCAGCATCTTCTGTTTGGAGGCCAGATCAGCCGGCAGACGAATCAGCAAAGAGAGTAGACGCCCATAACCCCAGCTGAAGAAATGAGAGTGCCACCTACAGCATAGGAGACTTTATAAATACATCATTTTCTTAAAGGGTACCGAGTACCATATACACATATTGCACAAGGTGTACAAGTGATTGTATATACATAGAAAGGTTATAAAGGCATGATAGTCATTTATCAAATTAAACAGGACACATATAAATGTCTGAGGAAAAGATAACAAAATTTAGGACTGGTTTAAACTTCTATTTTTTCAGCTGTATATGAATATCGTATGTAATTTATTTTACAGAGATAACTTTATTTTTTCATACTTGCTTGTTGAGGAATCTGGTTACGTATAAATTGTTTTGTTTTTTTTGTACCTGGGCTGTCCGTCAGCAGTGATTGTGTCATTCTTTTGTGGGGCATCATGGGAGAGCGCCAGTTCCAGCCAATCCTGTCGCAGAGTTTCCGGCTGGAGGAGAGAGCCCAAGAAAGACAACCTGGCAGATGACAGAAATAGTTGATTTGATATATTCAAAATCCGATACATCGGTCGGCCAATATATCGGTCCGATATTTGTAATTTTGTAATATATTGTCGTTTAAATTAACGATCAATTAATAACCTTAATGCTGCAAAATGCGTCTGCAACAGTATTATTGTTATGTGCAAAAGCCACTTGGAAAAAAAGCTTTCTCACCCAAATTAAATGATTTAGTCTGAATAAAATGCTAGTAGCAGGACTGTAATGAATAGATGTGATTATGATCATTTGATAAAATGAAGAGAGTGCGTAATACGTTTGAAATAATTTTACTTTGTTGACTGTTTCCCGTCAAGGAGACCGCTGAATGCGCTTCTTTAAACGGTTTCGTGGTGCTCGTTGTTGTATTTTAAAACGCAATTGCAATGTTTTCAAATCACACTATAGTATTAAAAATAAAATGATCCCAAACGTAACTCTGGTGCTTGTGGCTTTGCTGTGCAGTCAATGAAGCGCTATTTCACATCAAACATTTTATGCAAGTATTTGACCAGTACTTTTTTGTGCGTGCATACGAGGACGAGCGAGTGCGGGTTTGACTAGATGTATTTGGAGGATATTACTCGCGTCTCGTTCAGCACAAATCCAAATGTTTCCATATTCACAATGTATCTGAATGTTAAACTATAATATGTTTTATTTTTTATGTAAACTAGACGGAAAAGATCATCCTCTTCACATGAGCAAAAACGTCCTTGGCATAACAGCAGAGTGGACCGGTATACGGTGTATGTAAACTGACCAGTGTAACCTTGTATATGTTTGGTTGACTGTACTTTGTTTTAATAATGAACAGACTGCGATGTAAGTTTGAAAGTAGAATGCACTTTAGATGTTTTGTGTCATTTATAACAAACACAAATGTTGCTGGTTGCTAGTGTGTTTGCAGCACTACTGTTATTTATTTTTATTTTTCAGTTTAATTGATTTTTCTTTATAAAATGTTATTTATTTTATTTAAATGTATATTTAAAGTTTACATTTATGTTCCAACAAACTTGAAAAATTCTGCTTGATAAATGCTCTAAAACCTTTATGGAAATGATTGACTTATCCCATATCGGTCGATCTCTACTTTACAGCTATGATAAACAAACATCATAAAACACTGTATAATGGTACGCAGCCTTACCGCTGCTGCTCGGCTCGTGATTGGACCAGATTGTCCAGATAAGGCAGGAAGTGGCTGGGTAAAGCCATGGCCATGATGTCAGAGGGGAGGATTGTGGGATAGAACTGCGGATAGGCACGAACAGCCACCTCTCCGTGTTTATCATAGAGTCTGTAGAGAGAAAAGAAGCATTATATTCAATATTCAGGTCTGCAGGTGGCCATATTGTCATTAGATATACATAATAATAATTAAACTCACCTGTACAGGTGTGAGAGTAGCAGAGGTGCGTTCCAGGGCTGAAGTTCTCTCAGACTGCGCAGAGACTTCAGCAGATCGCCCTTCTGAATCACCTCCACCACCTTACTGGCCTGAGTGAACTCTACAACACCCCGAGGAATATTAGGAGAATTCATATTAACACAATGAATACAGTGAATATAATGCAGGCCTGTGTAATGATTCATTAGGGACATTTAAGTCATGTTGGAAAGATTGTGTTAATGAGCTGAACCTGCATTGAGGTTACCACAATGTCGTTAAAAAGTTCAAAAATGGATTTGCTAAAATTTTTCTTATTTTTTATTTAACAATAAATCCAGTTCAATGGACAAAATACCATAGTACTGAACAATTATGATCGAATATCAAACGATTCAATTTACAGCACCTTCAGGAACTGAATAAAAACATAAAAAAGCAAAAACACATTTAAATTTTTTTGTTTTAGTTGTTTTTGTTTTTTTATTTTAGTATAAACTGAACTAAATCAAAATAGAAAATGTTGCATTGAATACTAGCTGAAATAACTGTATATATATATATATATATATATATATATATACAGTACAGGCCAAAAGTTTGGAAAAATTACTATTTTTTATGTTTTTGAAATAAGTTTCTTGCTCAGCAAGCCTGCATTTATTTGATCAAAAATACAGAAAAACAATTTAATATTGTGATATATTATTACAACTTAAACTAATTATACTTTAAATGATCATTTAGTTCTGTGATGCAAAGCTGAATTATTAGGATCATTATCACATGATCCTTTAGAAATAATTCTAATATGATGATTCATTATCAAAGTTGGAAACAGTTCTGCTGCTTAATATTTTTTCAGAACATGTGATACTTTTTTAGGATACTTTGATGAATAAAAAGTAAAAAAAAAAAAAAAGAAGAAGCTATGTTTTTAAAATATAAATATTTTGTAATAACAATATACATTACTGGTCAGTAATTTGGGGTCAGTAATTTTTTTTTTTTTAAATAAAATCAATACTTTTATTCAGCAAGGATGTGCTAAATTGATAAAAAGTGATAGTAAAGAAAATATATTATTAGAATTTTTTATTTATTTTGAATAAATGCGGTTCTTTTTAAACCTTTTATTGATCAAATATATGAGACAGCAGAACTGTTTCCAACACTCATAATAAATCTGAATATTAGAATGATTTCTAAATGATCATGTGATCGACTGATGTTACATGTGACACTGAAGACTGGAGTAATTATGCTGAAAATTCAGCTGCGCATCACAGGAATAAATTATTTTTTTAAGTATATTCAAATAGAAAACTATTATTTTAAGTTGTAATAATATTTCACAATATTACTGTTTTTTCTGTATTTTTGATCAAATAAATGCAGGCTTGATGAGGAGAAGAAACTTTTCAAAAACATTACAAATAGTAATTTTTCCAAACTTTTGGTCTGTACTTTTTATAAAACTTTCAGTTTTTAGTTTCACTTTTTGCTCTGACCAGAGCTGCAATTATGACTTGCCAACTAGTAAATACAAACTTCCCTAGAGGACTTAAATGCACCAATTATTACAGTTATGTAAAAAAAAATTATGATGTAAAAAGCTTACCCAGCATGCCAGCAATATAGGCCTTCATCACCTCGCGGTGCTCTCTGTATCGCAGCGTGCACATCTTCCTCACTCTCTCCTGGTCCAACAGGAAGAAGTACCTCCTCAGGAACACACACACGCTTTCGATGCCTCCTCTACCGGGACAGCCCATCTCCAGATAAAGACAGGCCAGCTGCGAGAGGTCAGCCTGGAGGTCAGGAGGCAGAGGTTTGGGGGAAAACAGCTGTATTAGTTCGACATGATTGGCCAGAGGTGGGAAAAGCGCTCTGACTGGGGCGGTGGAACAAGGGGTGCTCTCTCCATGCTCCTCTGCTTCAGTGAGGGATGCAGATTCATGCAGGTTAGCAGAGTAGATATCTGGCTGAACCACGACACAGCAGGACATTGATGAAACCAGCTCTTCTTCCTCCAGAGGCTTGTCCTCTTGAGCTGTTGTTTCTGTAGGTCTGGTGTGATCCTCCGGACCCAGGACCCTCTCCAGAACTGGAGCCCACTCTCGAAGGACATCGCTCAGACAGACAGGGTCCAATAAGACCATGGGGTCCTGGATCTGAGAGCTGCAGAGGAACAAATATCAACTCTAATAACAATGCACAGGTAAAGCAACTACAGAGATTGGGCAGTAATTACATCTAGTATGATATGCTATATTTCATCTGAAAGAACTTGGAAAATATTAATTGTCATTATTATACAAACATACAATTATGACTTAATATTAATTGAGAGACTAAATATAATTATACATACTTTTAAAAAAAATTGTCACACTGAAGGCTATTAAAATTAACAGAAAATGGCTAAACACAACTGTGTCAAAACCTCTATTTCTAATTGTGCACATAAAACACATAATTTCGCTTTCGCATTAATGTATTTCATTTTAATCTATAAACTTGAGGTTGAAAAATTCAGTTCAAATTATGGAAATGACTAAATGAAATGTATGCTCACCAATTCTGCACACAGTAAAAACAGTGAAATATTATTGCAATTAAAAAAAATTGTTTTCTCTTTTAATATAATATATTGTAAAATGTCATTTTTTTCTGTAATGCAAAGCTGAATTTATTAGCATCATAACTTCAGTCTTCAGTGTCACACGATCCTTTAGAAATCAGTCTAATATGCCGAATTGCTGCTCAAAAAGTAAATGTATTAATACTTTTTGTTCTATTCATATTTTTGTGGAAACCATGATAGATTATTTTAGGGTCCTTTAATGCACAGAAAGTTATAAAGATGAGCATTTGTTTGAAATGAAAATTAACACTATAAATGTCACTTTTCTTCAATTTTATGCATCCTTTTTGAATAAAAAGTACATTTCCAAACAATTGCATGATTTTCTAATTAATGTACCAGATGCCAACATTCAACAGCTTATAATTCAACTCGACTGAACATCTTCCTGCCTGTATACAGCAGTACGAAGCAGCGCTCCTCTAAACTCACATGGCTTTCTTTGTGGCGGCTCTCAACTCCTGCAGCTCAGACTCCGAGCTGGACTGCTCAGTGTTCAATCTAACAGAGAGACAATCAGACACAACAATAAAAACAATCTCAATATACAAATCACCGACAGCAGCAGTCAGAAAACATCAATAGGGAGTCAGAAAGTAAATCAGACTGACTCATGCTCGACTTCTTCTGGAAGAGGGGTCACTGTGGCCATGACCTCCCCTTGAACCCCTTCCCTGAGGTCAGGCCGAGGCCACAGGTCAGAGTTCATCTGAAGCGTGTTGATCTTCTCGGTTGTCTTTTTCACAAAGCTGGAGACACTGAGGTACACATATTCACAGACACAAAACACAGCGATTGTCACCAACATCAGGAAAGATCGCCCGAAATATAAGGAAATAAAATGCTGCTGATTTTGCATAAAGAAAACAAAGAGCGGACATAACTCGTAACCTTACCAATCTCAGGCATCACCATAAAATGAGACAATGAGACAAAGCAATATGTGGCACTGCGTCAAAACAGGAAGTTACAGTGTTAAAAATAACCTGGGTATCAGCAGCTGCATGTTAATGAGAGCTAATAGAATTTTGACTCTTCAGTGGAATTTTACTTCCTTGTGATCCAGCCAATCAGAGCAAAGCTAACTGGGTCTGGTGTGAAATTTAAGAGGAAGTGAAATTATTAGTTTTAGGGACAGCTGTATAAGTGTGTGTGTGTGTGTACCTGTCTCGAACAGCCTGCAGGGCGACTCGTGGGGGTTTTGAGCGGAAAGGCAGCGGCAGAAACTGCAAGCTGATGTCTGACCTGTCGCCCTCTCCACGCACAGACTGAGAGTCTTCAGGACAGCAAAAGGAGGAGATGAAATAATAAAGAGATGATTGAAAAGAGATAAAGAATCAAGTCAGAAGATGTGTGATAATTGAGCAAAAGCACAGAATAAAGCAGATAATAATGATCCGAAAAAGAAGAATTTAAGCATCCAAAACACCAGAGAAATGATTAAACTAAGGCTCATTGATGTTTTTAGTGGATTTTATTGCACAATGTATGACATACAACACACTGACATACAATTACCTCTATAAAACTATTAAAATAATTCAAAATATTAAAAATGATATTTTTTTGTCATGACCAGCTACAAACTGCATTTTTTTGTCAGTTGATTGGTTTTTATTTTGGTCGACAGCATATTGAACATTCAAACTGTTTATTAAATATCAGTTAAATTCTGATTGGTGGTGAGTTTGTTGCTTTGTGCAAAATATTCGCTTAGATGTGGAAATAAAAATGGCTAAATTTGCTATTTTAATACTCATCCCTGGTTTTATGGTCAACGATTCATCTGTTGTATGTTATCTGCCAATAAAATGCCTTTTATTTGCTAATCCTTTTTTTACACATAAATTGAATCAAGTCCCTGTTTAAATTTGATTTCCTTGTTTAATATCCTAATTCAAAATATGTCAAATTAGTAAAATGGGTAATTACAATATCTTTGTAGTCTCTCTTATGAAAGCCTGTTTGTTTATTTTTTTTGCCATGAGATTAAAAAAAAAGGAGCAAGTAATTGCAACTTTTTATTTCACAATTCTGCAAGTTTATATCTCACAACTGACCCTTCACCAGGGGAGTTTGATTGACAGGCGATCTGACCAATCATAACGGCGAATCTGCCATTTTGTCAGACAAACAGACGAGGGAGTAGATTAGTATTGAAAAATGGAAAATGGTGAGTATTGAGTTAACGATTTCCTGCAGTTAGAACAAGATATCTTCTGATGTTCATTCATGTTTATTTCTTGCTATAACCAGTAAAGAGGAAGAGATGATTGGTTGACATGCTGTTTGAACGCTGATCTGTCGTGGCACATAAAAGAGCGGCAAAACATTATTTATTTATTGTTTCGGAGACCTTGTTTCATAGCAGAAGTAACCTGCTCGGTCTTGTTTGTCAGCGTGTTTCAGTTTCCCTTTGCTCTGTGATGTATTTTTCACGGCGTGAGAACATGACGTGTGGAGTGAGAGTGGTGTGGCCTGTCGGGGACAGCAATAGTAACTCTTTGCAAAGAGTAAATTATAAGTTTGCGAAATGAACAATTCTGAAAAAAAGTCAGAATTGCAAGTTTATATCTTTGAGTGCAATTCAGAGAAAAACAGAGATAGAAAGCTGCAACTGCCCGTTTTTATTTTTTTTTCATCCCATGGCATAAAAGGCTTCCATACTTTCTGATCAATAATGAAATGTGAGTGGAGTAATTTCCACTGAGAGAGCCGGAATCACAATCAGAAACAGGCTTTTAGGTCTGAAATCGATCTTCTGTTTTCTCTCAGTGACTCTCTCTCAGTCTCACCATTCTCCACCTGCTCCTCCTCGGTGAAACTGAACTCCCTCAGCCGCTCCTCCTCGAGCATCGATTGGTTGGCGAGGGAGTTGGCATCGTCGTCTGATTGGCTGCCTCGTCGGCTGATGACACGGTAGATGCCGCAGTCCAGAACGTTGAAGCTCTCCTGCCAACAACAGATATTTTTATTTTAAAAAACATCCATCTGCACCAGAAGTTGCGTTATACTTTACCATTATCCATCATTTCTGATGAACAGACTAGTAACAATTCCATTCCAGTCATTTAATTGCTTGTATTTTTGTTCTAATTTTTATTTTTAAATCATAAACCTATAGGACGAGCATGTAGGCTTATGCATTTATTATTTTATTTATGATGAGAACAGATGAACAGAGACTGTTCATGTTCAACACTGTAGTGACAGCAGAGGCCACTAACAACAACTAAACAAAATCAACAAAAAAATTCTCGATTTTAGTAGATTCTCATTTTTATGAACCAACTGAAAACAGCATCGATTGGGATTTAAGGATCGATTTGATCCTTAAATCCCAATCGATGCCGTTTTCAGTTGATGAATGAACAGTACATATAGTGCGCCTCCCATCCAATAAATTCGGTGCTTTGTTACTTTTGTTATGAAACAAAGTCTCAGATTTCGCCACCAACTGGACAGGTTTGGAATTACACTTATAAATTACAACAGAACACCATCAATGTAATCTGTCAAAGTGACGGAAAGCTTTCAAATTTTTCCGTCACTGCTAAAAAAAATATATTCCGTCAATTATATAAAATTTTCCATTTAACGCGACCTCTGATCTGTACATATGCCTGTGTTTTGGGACTCACGTGTGAGGAAATACTGCTCCTGCGGCTGCTGCAGGCGGAGTCCAGTGGCTCCAGTTTGCTGATCACTTCTTCCAGCTGACCAATCAGCTGCTGCTGGGAGGCGGAGTTTAGCTGAGCCTTAAGTTGCTCCAACCGATCAATGGGGAGGGACTTCCTAGCCTAAGGAAGAGATGCAAAAGAGTGATACTTTATTTGGAATGGAGTACTAATGTAATATTTAATGTTGATTAAATCATTTTTGTAATATTTAATGCATACTGCACAGTATGGACACTACATGTGTTGGTGCTTGTATGTGTACCCTGGATGTAATAATGGCGTGCTGAAACATGCAGCAGACGGTGGTGGCGAGCGTCCAGTTCTCCCTCTTCATCAGACGCTCCACACAGCGCTCAGGTGACATCAGAGACAGGTGAGACAAACGCCCGTCACCGTGTAGACAAAATAACTCATTACGGAAAACTGAAATCTCCACCACATCTATAGAGAAAAGACGACAGATACAGATCCAAGAGCTAGAAATCAGGTCTTACAATAAAAGACATCATACAGTATTTATTTATCTATTTTTTGTTATAAATGTTAAAAATAATAAATATATACAAAATTATATTGCTACTTTTTAAAAATGTATTGTTAAAATATTTATGTTTTATGTTAATTCTGTTACATTATCAAAAATTAAGGTTATTTTATATTCAAATTTTTTTAGGAAGGCAGATAAAGAGCCATAAAGAGCTGTAATATAATATAATATAATATATTTTTAAATAAGTAAAATGTATTTAAGATTTTTACAAAGTTATTTTTATACTTTATATATAGCTAAAATATAAAATACTTATATATATATATATATATATATATATATATAAAAAATAATATTCATTTTTAAATAGTTATTAATTACATATGTTAAAACATTAATACATTTATATATAAACCTATTAATAATATGTTTTAACATATGTATTTATCTATCTATCTATGCATCGATTTGTTTTGTTTTTTGAGTAAATATATTTTTCTGTGCATTGTGAAGTTTCATAATTAAAACCTGATATAGGTTGAACAATGACCTCTCACCTTTGACCTCTGTCCACAGCAGAACCTGACCGCTGTGAGGGGTGAAGATGTAGATGGCCGAATCCGTCCAGGTGAGTAGGTTTTGATCACTAAGAAACACACACACACACACACACACACACACACACACACAATTCACAAGTTAAATATTAACCCAAAAACCTTTCTAACCTGAGACGTTTATCATCACAGTCACAATAGCAGGTATGAAACAGTGTGTCTTCACTAAAGGTCTTGTGTTATTGTAGCACAGGGGGTGGTTACCCAAACTGGAGGAGTCTTGGGAAAGCCAGAGACTGTGGACTCGTCTGTGCCGGGTTGAAATGTGGCTCATTCCTGAAATAACACAACAAATACACAGAGAGAAAAGAATTGAGATAGAGGCAGAAGAACAAACACTTATGAGGTCACGAGCATGAGGCTCACTTGTAAGAGACGAGGGGCAGCGGTGGGCAGGCCAGCAGCTGTTTAAACTGGTGCGTGCTCAGGACCTCTCCACCGAAACTGGCCTCCCATATGCGAGAGCCGGGCCGGGCACAGTACAGCATCGCTTGACCCCGCTGACCCGCCGAACCCTGCTGGAGAAAACATGCCCCAAACTCTCCATCTCGCTCTTTATTACCCACACGCCAGAACTTCTCCCTGAAAGGGGAACAGAGACAGGAACAGAGTCAATTTCCATTTAGTTTGTCTTACGATTAATATGCATTTTAATCTAAGTTATGGTCTGAGAAAATTTGAGATAATGTGATCTCAATATCTGACATGAAACTTTGATCAAGTAAAGAGCCTAATTCAAATGAAATGTGATTATTTTTTATTTTATTTAACTTATTGTTGGTATAGCTGTGGGACATCCCATGTCTCCTGCAAACACACACACACACACACACACCTCTCCGTGTCACACAGGTAGCAGCGGCTGAGAGACGAGATCACCAGGTGTCCGTCCGAGTAGCCCAGCTGGACCACTCGTGAATCCACTGTGGTGATGGACTGAATTGGGAAGATCACAAACCCAGAACCCTGTTTGGACGCCAAACCACAACAAACACAGACAGAAACAATCATGCATAGATTAAAATCACTGGTTATCATTTAAATAAGATGCATCAAACTGAATGTTTTTATTCAGCGAGGATGCATTAAATTAATCAAATGTAACAGTAAAGACGTGAAGAAAATGTATTGCAGTTCATGTAGAAGAACAACTGTTTCGAACACTGATAATAATCAGAAATGTTTCTTGAGCAGTTAATCAGAATATTAGACTGATTTCTGAAGATCATGTGACTCAACATTTAACATTCAACAACTTCAACTGTTAAAACTTGTACGTTTTCTTATACCTTCCCGAGTTTAGATGACCCAGCTCGGACACAGGACACTTTCCCTCCGACATCTCCGGCAAACACTCGGAGGGCCGTGGTGTCCCAGCACAGAGATGTTACCGTCTGTCCCCGGTGCTCCCAGGACACAGACACGCGCTCAGGACGGCCACGCCGCTCTAAATGCAGCTCCCAAACCACCACCAAACCCTGACTGGAACACACACACATCAGAAGAGTCCAGACTGGCAACCGAAAACACCAGGAGCGCATATAAACCTCAATTTGAATACCTTGTTGCTACAGCGATGAAGTCTTCATCATGGGGGCAGCATGAGACCTGCGTGACTGAGCCTTCCTAAAAAAAAAAATTAGGTTATGGCTATTAATCTCCACCATTTTTTCACAAGCATTTAGAGACAGTTAAGTTTCCCTATTATCACTGTCGCCTGTGCACAAACATTCTAGCTTGTAAAAACATCTCTCATGAGTCAAAGCAGAGAACGATGCATTCTGAGCCTAGATGCAAGTGTAAGGATCCTGTGTGCTGGTGTGATCAATAACTATTTATAAACACAGGAAAAAAGCATGCATATACTGTTTCAGAATACGTCATGCTCATACTGTTGCAGACTGCACAATGTAATAACACATACATTTGGGCTGCATGAAAAAAATAAAGAAATAACATTAATAATAAGCTAACACTTTAATTTAAGGTGTGCTTGTTACACACATTACATGTACTTACTATTATAATAACAATAAATTATGCATAATTACATGCAAGTAACCCTAAGACAACCCAAATCCTAACCATATAGTAAGTACATGTAGTTAATTAATGTTACTCAGTACTAAAATATATAATTACACTATAACAAAGACATTATTAAATAAAAAGATCTAATAACAATCAAGAATATTTAAGCATAAAATAAAAAAACAAGAATATTTAAGATTAATAATATAATAACATTACAACTGCAAAATGAATATTTATTTTTATTTATTTATTTTCAAACGTTAAACTGTTAAACTTTAATTTTGATGCAAAACTCTTTTTTTTTTAGTTTGTGCGAGGCAGCATTTACTGTGAACCAAGCCACTATGAGATGCTGAAAACACTGGATCACGAGCTGCTCACTTTTAAATAAACCGTGTTCACTCAGTGCATATATACAGTGCCCATGCAGCACTATTGCAAATACACTGATATCTAATTGATAACGGTCGACAACAGTATTTCGATACTGCTAATAGTTCTGTGCACCAACTCAATCACTAACTGTGTTAAAGGGGAACTTGTGCAATGATTTAGTTGTGTACTTTGTGTGTGAGAATGAGTTTCTGCTTCCAGCCATCTCTCTGAATGAGGTGAAGCCCTCCGGCAGATGTGCCCAGAGCCAACCACTTCCTGGACACGGAGAGACATGTGCACTGCAAGATACACAGACAGGGATAGAAGGATATTAGAGAGAATCTCGCAAAACCTGCCAAGAACAAGAAAATAAATTAATTATATAAAATATAAATATAAATATAAATATATATATAATAAAATAAAAATACTTCTGCTTAAAGAGAGCGGCAAAAAAGAAAATTTTCATGACAATTAAGAATTAAGAATTTTTAATAATGAGAATTACAATGCATATTTAATGTAATGCAACAACAACAATAAAAAATCCTCATTACTGAAATCCAATGCAAATAAAAGTAATTATATGCACATTTAAAATTAATATTCTTATATTAGTTATAACATTTTACATATTAAATTGATAAATTTTTGTTTTACCGCTAGTGTGTTAAATAAAAAAAATTATAATAATTTTATTATCATTATATTTTATTATACGTCAATCATTTAAGCTAATACTGCAATGTTGCAATGCAATGCAAAAAAAAAAAAACTTAATGGTAATTTTTTTTCATGCTAAACATATTTTCAGATTTTTTTCCTTTGGGTTTTTGGGCTGAAAGACGACCCAAACAGGTTTTGTTACATTCATCCACTTCCTCTCCATAATTAAAATAATTCTTATTGCACAAAATCAAATAGATTTAACAGAACAGAAACTAAAACGTGTTTTAAGAGGCTTGCTGAAAGTAAACAGCACCAAGCACAGTTCAGGTCAGTTTTAACATCAGACGCCACATCATAAAATCAAAACTTTTGACTGTTTCACAACAGTTCGTTCAGTAGGTAAATGTGGGATTTACTCTGATCCGTCCCGAGTCCAGTCGAAGGGCGGAAAGGAGAGGGTCCAGACAGTCAAACTCTGTCAGGACATGTGTGCAGGACTCCACAGGAACCACAGGAATCATCCTGCCACGGTCTGAGAGGAAACAGGAGAATAGTTTACAGACACATCCCTAGTCAGTGTCATATGATTCCAGAGAAATCCAATTGAAAAAAGCATGACTACAACTCTCCCCCTATATTTCTTTTAATAATTTTCTACCTTTTTTTAAGACCAAGGGACTATATATGCAGCTACATTTTTATGTATCAACTATATAATGTCTAAAATAACCAGATACACAATAAAAACAAAGTTGCAGAGTGACAGATTCCATCTATTTGGGAACTAACGTAGTATTTTCTTTTTCCTTTTTTTTTTTTACACACGACAGTAAGCAGAAAAGAAAAAACGCTTAGTAGCTCATGCATATACACACATTTGATTACTTCCCCTTCGTGTGAAACACACGTTTAGACGAATTCAGTTTGTAAAACATTTTATAAAAGTAAAAGTTACCAATCAGAGCGACTCGTTAGCCGATTAGCATGACCTTTGGTCACGAGATCTGAGCTTAGAGCTCGCCAAAACCGCATAAAACATCGAACAAACCTGTTTTTGTTTAAGTCTGTTAATCTCATCGAGACTTTAAACAGTTTAATAAATGTGAGAGTTGATCCTGAGCTGGAAGCCCGGGGACTTTCACGACCAACAACGTTTTAGTTTCTATTTCTCCAACTAATGACTCCGAAGTCCTTTACGTTATGGCACGTAACGTTACACGTTTAAGGCAACATAAGAAAATACTCTTTAAACATTTTTAAACGTTGTTTACTTTGTTGTGAATACAATTTTAACTTATTTGAGGTGGTAAATGTGCCACCTCGAGCATTTCTGTAAAGTCATAACATCATTTAAACCATATAAAAACGCGTTTTACCTCCTCCTGAGCTCCAGGCGCATTTAAATCTGCGAAATGTCCAGAAATGTAGTAAAACCCAATCATAAAGTGTGTAAAGTGAAGATGTGCTTGAGCCGCTGTGTGTGTTTGACAGCTGACTGAAAACTGACCGGCGCTACTTCCTCATTAGGCGCCACTCTCTGTGAGGCGCAGTGATTCACACTGAGAGCGGGGGACTATTTCTGGTGCAATTGGATAGTACTTGCCATCAAGCGCTTGGGAAACTTTTAGTATTAAATATAATATCAAATTAAATAAAATTTCTAGTCATGCATTAAAAGTTTAAGTTTCATTTAAAAACATATGCATTAAAAACAAATAACTGTGAAGGACGCGTAGGTGCTCTTGCAGTAGAACGGGGTCCACTGGTCCATTAAAAGCTCTTGCTGGTATTGATTGATATTCGAGAAGTCTGTTTCATCAGCAAGCAAAAATAGCAAAGACCCTACCCTCAAACATCTTACAACCTTGAAGTGAATGTGTTTAAGCACCAGATTCAGATATATATGTATGCATTTTATTATATAAAGACATCCATCACCAAATTCAAGAACATAATGACTCAACTGAACTGTATGATGAGTCTTTCTTGATAAGTTATTATAACCTACAACAGTATTGATTGTGCACAGGTCCTGATGCATGATTTGATAAGTGACCTGTAAACGCAAAATCCTAATAAATATGACTTTTTAGTTTTCAATTGCACAAAATCTGTTTAAAAGTTTGGTTTGAGCATATTTAAGCACATTATTTTTTAATAAAAATAAAAATAAATAGAAATATATAGAAATAGAAGAATGCAAATGATTAAAATCAATACAAAATATAAAACTATTACCTATTATAAATTTATAAACTATATTACGATATAAATATAAATGTGTAAATTGAAATGTTACTGAGTTATTATTGCCATTACGATAGCTTTTTATTATGTATTAATTTTTTTAAATTTTGTAAATATTTATTTTAATTGCATTAATGAAGATTAAAAAATAATTAATAATAAAAATAAAGATTAAAATAAATAAGAATAAAAAATTATTCAAACATAAAAAAAGAACATTAGTAATAATAATTAGTTGAAAGGAAAGCAAAAAACCTGGTCTAACAGACAGACAAAAGCATGTTCACATGCACAAACACATTCATTTGAAACATAATTCCTGTGAAAATAGTCAGAATACAGTGCTTCCTCTTCTGGTTTACAGTGTAAAATATAACAGCTTCCTCACTGCATGCACACTCTGGTAAACAAGTACTTTGAGGAAGCTCTTTTAACGCAACACACAAACACACGACACCGGTTTAAATCATGACTTTATTTGCAATAACATCCACAACTCAGTGCAGCTAGAGAAGACACGTAATAAAGCATTGCGGATGAGCATGTGCACTCATTTGTGGCACATAGATCAGTAAAATGCACTACATAGAAATTATTATTTTAAATTCTTTTTTCTTACAGTATTGCTATATCCCCTCCCATTGGCATGTCTTGAGCAACTGATTTCCAACCAGCCTCAAGTCTCAGGAGGGTTGAACTGGATTGCAATATCCATTTTGTAAAGAGTCCTCCTTATCGTCAACTTAAAAGCTTTTCCCTCAACCCGAGTCCTTTGCATTAAACGTTGTGAGTTCCTGAGAAATCTTTCCGCCGATATTATTACTGAGCCCAGTTTGGTCAATGCAGAAACACAACACTGTTAAAATTTCACTTCTTACCAAGAAACCGAAATTATCCACTGAAAAAAAAAAGAAAAAAAAAAAGAACAGAACGGAACGAACAAAGTAAAGAGAGAAGATAATAATTACAGTTATTTGTGACTGGCGCAGAACATCTCCACGTGGACCAATAAGATTACAGAATTGGCTTCTCCAAGCCCCTCCCCCAGGCAGACTGCTCACTAGCACCTCCAGCTCTGATTGGCTGGAAAATCCGCCCATCAAGCTCCATCCGGCCCAAGCTGGGAGAGAGTGTCTCTGTTCTTCTCCCTCTTTCTTTAAATTCACCCAGAGTCTTTTCTCTCTTTCATGGATTTCTCTGCATCTCTTCAGGTTTTTCTCATCATTCGACGCGTTTGCCAGACTTGAAACTTGCTGTACGCAGCCTGAAACATTTCCTCCAGGTGTCCTGTTAGCTGTTGCAATCAGAAAACACAGGAAAGTGTTATGCATTTCCACTGTACGTGCATCAAAAATATTGATAGATTAAAAAATATATAGATTGCAAACCCTCAATAACATAATGGGACTGATTACATTATTAAATATAATAATAACATAAAAAAATTCTGACACTTTAAATCTCAAATAACACCTTTAATGCATGTTAGGAAAAAAAAATATATAATTTTTATATATATATATATATATATATATATATATATATATATATATATATATATATATATATTATTGTAGTATTATAAAATATATATATATTATTATTATAGTTATAGTATTATTATACATTATAGTAAATGGAGGGGCGTGGCCGGGGCCTGGCCTTACATTCGCACTCAAATACTGCCGTTGGATCTTTTCTTGAAAGGGGCGGAGCTTCGTCATCTGGAATCTCTCCAGGTTAGATTTCATCTTTACCACCTGTGAACAGGAGAGACAGATGAAACAAATCATGTTGCAACAAAACAATACTACTTTAGTATTTTAATTTGTGAATATTAATAACTGAAGGTGCATTTCCTGACCTTATCCTCCAGGAAGGGAGTGTTGACGGGGAAACAAGACCAGAAATGTCGGAGCAGCTCTCCGGCAGCTGTATATAAGTGCTTCAGCTCGCTCTGAACATCAGCTGGCACTAATTCTACATGAATACACACAAAGAGAGTATAGATCAAGTTAACGGGCAGTTTTAAACATAAAATGCATTCAAATCTCAGTGGAAGCAACATCTGATATTATGATGGGAGGAACAGACTCACGGTTTATGGCCTGCTGGCCTCGTCCCTGCATCAGAAGTCCTCCAGGTGACAGCGCTGTGATGGCTGAGCTCGCCGCACTGCTGGACATCACCTGAAACAGGCCAGAAAACACAATATAATCATACAGACACCGATCCAGGACTTAGCCATGCATGTCAGCGGTGTACCTGCGTCAGACAGGGTTTATATCTCCTCATCTCGTGCTGGATAATGCTGATGGAGTTGATAATGTCTTGACTGGTGTTGTAATGCTGTGACTGAAGAGGAATCGGGCCGTGGCAATATCTTGCAGGAACAAACAAACGTTAAATACAAAAACACTTAATATGAAGATTCACAGTCTGTCAAAAGATGGTGTCAGGTGGATACAGAATAAAGGCGCTGGATGTTTACCGGTCTGATTTCTTCAGGTTCAGAGCGATGGTCTTACGCCCAGAGTCCCCCTGGAGGTCATCATACTCTATGGATTCTTGTAACTTTACCTGAAGAGCCACAAACAACAACAACAACAACAACATAATCAGGTGCTGCTCATGCTGAACACAAAAAAAAAGACTTATATGTAATTTCTGGAAATGTAACCATCTTATATTTTTCCTAAATACTGAATATATTTAATATAATTAAATAATAATAATAAAACATTTTATTTCATATTAAATAAAAAATTATAAAAATAAAATATATACACAGATAATAATTGTAATTTAAATGTAATATTTATATATATATATATATATATATATATATATATATATATATATATATATATATATATAAATATATATATCATCAATGTACAATATCTTACTCCGGACAGTACTAAATAAAAAAATAACATGCATTTAGTATGATCTCTCTTATTTTTTGAAAATTACTCGCATTTTCACAGATTTTGCAAAGGGTGCCCAAACTTTCGAGCCCCACTGTACACTCTTGAAAAATGTGGGAGGTACATATTAAAGAGCTGTTATTTTTTAATCTTTCCTCCAATTTTGATGCGAATACCCTCAAATTAAAGCTCAGAGAGTGCACTTTAAGCCCATATTCATTATATAACTGTAACTTGCATTATGTTCATTCATGTTTATTTTCTGCATTTCATTAGCTCTGTACTTGTACTCTGCATGACAATAAAGTTGAATCTAATCTAATCTAACTTTACATTAATAAAGAGGAAGGAATGATCACGCTAACTCACACTCCATGCCACTGTTAGAACCATGGCGTGTATACAGTGATCTGTACAGTGAATTTCCTGATTTTTTTTAAAATTTGTTTGGTACACATGCGTACTAAAATGAAAGACCCAAACATTTTCAGTAAGAATACGTGTACTGTTACACCCTTAATATATATTATACATATTCATTATATATATATAATTGAATTATGTTTATTTTTTATTTTTCAGTACTTTCGGAAGTGGATAATTCTATGATATGGACACTTCTGGAATTATTATTATTTTTATATATCTAAAAGGCTGTCTGCTTTGCTACATTTTGTGTCACGCCTGACAACACCCATTAGCCATGGCAAAAATTCACCTTTTTTAGTGACGGCTGAAAGAAATCTGAATCTCTGGAGTTCCCATCAGTGCTGCTGGTCTCACTGGCTTGATCACTGGGAGCTTCCCTACACATCACACACACATGGAGATTATTGTGTGGATGTGTCACAGATATAAACACTCACACTTCGGAGTCCAGACACTTACCCTTTGCGTAGGCCGGCCGCCAGCACCATGGCACTGTGGTGGTTGAAGCGCTTGATTATGGCAGAGTTGCTGTTCTCTCTCAGTGATTTGTTGGATGAGTTTGATGGAGTGGGAACCGATGCTGTCCCATAACCCTTCAGAGGCAACACAGAGATCCAGTTTCAACCAAAAGATGCAACACGCAGAGGAGGTGTGATTTAAAATGTAACATCCCTCACCTCATCTAATGTTTTATCCTCGAGTAAAAGCAGATCCACCATGGGGTTCTTCACTCCCTGGGTCACCATTGATTTCTGGCCTGAAAGAGGCGAAGAAACAAACTCCATCAGAATTGAAAGACAGAAGAGTCATTCAACACGGTCAGATGAATCCAATAGTCCACTTCTTGATGAAATGCAGTACCCTTCTCGTCCTGTTTGGCACACTCGGAGAAGATGTCCTGCTGGCCCGTGCTGATCCGGTCTCTGTGGAAGTAATGAGACTGAAAGAACAGCGTCCAGAACTCCTTCTCCGTCATGTTGTGAGGGACGTTCTCAGCGTATTTCTGCTTGACTGCAATCAAAGGCAGAGAGAGACAGGAAAAGGTATTATTCAATTCTTGTAGCATTTATTTGTCCTTAAACATTGCTTATTGATATTAGTCAGTGTTTGTAGCACAAAGCATATTAGGTTTTTTGTGAACTAAAACCATTTTTTTGTGAATTAAAATAAGCGTCTATACCTTTAAGACTACAATTATAAATGACGTTTTTTATGATTGGTTTGACCATCTCTTGGTCAAATTTTAACAGCATTACATGTATTTGTCAAGGAGAAGACAGAATTATAACCATAATTATGACGTAAAAAGTCATAGTTATTAGATAAAAGTCACATTCATTTATAAAGTACTACA